>NC_057758.1:7947059-7977876 GCF_004010195.1 Chiloscyllium plagiosum
AAATGTACAGAGCCAGACAGCTACACATCAAATTGATTCGGGAGGACGAGGCCTTTCCTCAGACACCACCTACCTATAATACAGCTTTGTGGTGGGATCGTAACTTACTCTTGTGTGCCCTGAACATAGCCCATTATCATACATCACACTCTTCAACGTCACAGTAGGGTGGATCCACGCAATCTGAGATTCCTGCTGTGGGGGCACTTATCGTTTTTCCGTTTGGTATCCCGCTGCACTCATTAGCAAACGCCGTAGGCAGGTACGCAAGTTGGACCTGAGACAAAGCACTATTAGTAAGACCAGTCCTACAACTAGTACAATGTGCCAGATCCAATAAGCCCATTCTCCCCAAAAGAAGGTGAGCCTTCAGAATCAGGAGTCATCTACTGGGGGAGGCTGTCGTATCGCCGCCTTCATGTGATTTATTACACTACTGATATGTTGGGACTCATCTGCATGAGGTACCTATCATTCTGCAGGCGCCCCCTCTCTCGGCCCTCAGTATGTCGAGTACTAACCGATTTTATATCACTGCTTCCCTTACTGCCATTAACCCAGTACTAATGAGTGCTAGACCTTTCTCTATCTCATATGCTAACAATAATACGCTATGTGCGAGACCGTTGTCCCTGCTCTCAAGAGAATAGACCACCTAATATTCGCTCCCGGTGTAGTGCAAGTGTCTGTGAGTGTGTAGCCATTCCAATGCCGTGGGATACCCCTTCAGGATCGCCCGCTACTGGCCTTTGGGACGAACACTGTTGTGCCAGTGGACAGTATCGCAGGGTAGACGCACCCCTTCAAACATAGGGGAAAGTGGTGGTACCATTTCGCTTCACATGCTCATATTATACCCGTCATCATAGCCTGATTATTGATAAAGGAACAAGTATTATTGATGATCGTACCATTTGCATCGGTTGCTGAGCAAGAGTCATTGTTCAAATACAGTGTCAAATACGCTTGGAGATCCCCAAGTGGAGTCTCCTCAGATTGCTGCAAATTTGTTTCTCCCCTGCCTTCGTGTGGTGGCGCGAGATTTGCCCTAATTTCTTCCCCTATCAGTGTCAGGGCAGTTGCTTCTCACGTAAGCAGGCAGCTAACATTTTTTGTCCGGCTCTGTAATTGGTTCGGCAGTATGCCGTTGATCTGTGTGAAAATATATCCAACAAGAGTAGCCAACCTCAATTCATTTGTGTTGTATTCGGGCCAACACACAAGCTTTGTTTCCTTCACATTGAGCGATGGTTCTTCGCACCTCGCAACCTACTGGCGTCGCCTTTACGCCACTTATCTCCTGCAGATCCAATTCCACTACAGCTTTAGACTCGCTCCCGAGCCCTGGCCGATTCCTTCCGGGTTCGGGCGTGACATTAATGCGCTCAGTCCCGCTTGAGGTAAGTTCCATAATGAGGTTTGGTTGGTTGCCATGTTATTATCTTCTGTAAGTCCTTCTGAATCGGTGGGGGAGGGTGGGGTGTGGGTGGGAGGAGCGTGGGGGTGTGTGGAGCATTGTTCCACTGTATTCACCTGCCTATAGCTGACGGAGAAGGGTCTATCAATTCCACATCACTAGACTCCCTCATCGCTCTTCTGAGTCTTGGATTATATCACCTATGCCCTGGTACCGGCTTCCTTGATAAGAGAATACATATTTCCCATGTCAGGTGTCCCTGTAGCCTTGTTGGCTACTACTAAGTGCCAGTCACTGGGACCACAAGGATCCCTGCATAAGCATTTGTTGTCCCATTTATAGTCGTCGTGGTTACTAAACGTCCATGGGTTGCATATAAAGTCAATTTAGCATCCTCGGATAAGATAACTGTCTGCGGCCGCATTCTAGGTGTCCCTGCCTTTACGAATAGTCCTGCCGGGGAGCTCGCTAACACTGTGAGCTGGGGCAGAACCATATTTGTACGAGACTTCTAATCGCTACTTGCACTTATTTGTTTCCTGTGTTGTCCGATGTCTCTTCAACTCCAGCTGTACGTTTTCAATGGCTGGCGTGTACCCACGTGTCTCTTTCTGCAATCTTAACAGCTGTCTGTGCTATAAGAAGCAGTCGAAACGGCCCCAGCCACCTCTTCGTCATCCAGCTTTTCCTCATCACGTCTTTCACCATTATCCAGTCTCCAGATTCTAGATCGTGCCGCTTCCCTTCTGCTGGTTTGGGAAGTGAGCTTTCGCTTGATTCTGAATTTGAGGCAAGAATGTCAGTAGTTTTATACAGTAATACAACATCTCATCCTCACAGTGGTCTGTTCGCTGTCTTACATTACGTCTTGGGCCAATTCCTGCATTGGGCGGCCGACCTAACAAAATCTCAAACGGACTAAGATTGGCTTTGCTCTCCTCCGAGATCTCATCTCCATTGTCACAATCGGAAGTGCCTTTGTCCATATCACCTCTCGTTCCATTTTGTTAATTTATGTTTGAGGGTGGCATTCTCTCTTTTCACTGCTCCACCGTTCGCTGAGTGGTAGACACAGTATTGTCTCATGTTTAGTTCCAAATAATTCCAGATCTGCTGTAGGGCGTTTTTAACAAATCGTGTCCCATTGCCTCTACTAAGACTTTCAGGGATGCCCCATCTCGGAGTTATCTCAGTTAGCAAAGCCTTGGCTACTACACTGGCATTCTGCTTCGACATGGGGAAGGCTTCTACTCATTTGGTAAACATATCAACTACGACCAGACAATACCCTTTCCCTTCTGTGGGTGCTACTTCAATAAAATCCATCTGTAAATGGCCAAATGGTCTGTGGGTTTGGGGTTGTGTTGCCTGACGCATCAGTATTCCACTCCCCACATTGTTAGTGGCACAGCCAGCACATCGTTCACAATAGTTCTGGGAATAATGTGTCAATTCTTGAGTGTATCAGTGTGCCGAAATACTGTTATACGCACCCCTCCCCCCTTTGACGCATTGTCCTTACCATGTGTCAGTTTGCCATAGAATGGGAATAACGATCGCGGTAGACAGGGTTTACCATTCGGGCCACACCATTCCCCTTCCCTTTCGCAGCACCCTGTCTTTGTCTACTCACACTTCTCTTCCACCGTAATCACCATACGTCTGCTTTTGCAGTACAAATTTTTGTTATCGCCATGTCAAACTGATCACTTGGTGGCTGCTGGGCTGCCGTCATTGCCGCTGTGTCCGCCTTTGCATTGCGTTGAGAAATTGATTCGTTATTTTTCGTGTGGATGCTGAACAATCCACAATAAAATCTCCTTGTTTGGATTCTGAAGTGGTTAATCCTGCAAATCTGGTCTGGGGCTACAAATTTAATTAGTTCAAGCAACACAGTCATGTGGATCTCCGTCTCCTTCTTTGGAGATAAAGCTGGCAGGGCTAATGACGTTATGTCGCTTTCTTGTAACGTTCGGCATCTCCAATAGCACAGTATGTTATCTGAGACAACGTGCTGCCGACATGTGTGCTGTCTTCTGCTCGGAAAGTAGTAAGGATACTGGAAACAATACGGTTAATTATCACCAGAATCGATTATGCCCCTGGATACTACAACAGCCTTTTCAACTGCAGGAAAGTAGGCAATCCCGCCTCTCTAGGATCGAGTTTAGCCGAAAATCCTCCATTTTCACCCCATGGTCCTGCAACAAGCACAGATGGCATACAATACAGCTACGCTTCTCATCCACTTTCCATATACCCAAACCAGCACCAAGTTTGACCACAGCCCAGCATCTGGAAGAGCCCTCAGAACCGTCACACTGTAACTGGGACAGGAAAAAAGGAATAGTGAGCAGTGGAACGATGAAATCTAAACTTACCACGTCCTTCAATTCAACCAAGTTACTGGGCTACGCAGAGGGAGTTTGGAAACGGGCACCAACTCAACTCAAGTGAAACATACACAACGAAAAGTTGAGCAGAATGCTGTTCCGGTTCTGATATCCACACAGATGTGTCACTCACATCTCCAGTCCCGCCCAGTCCATAGAGCAACTTACCAGCCTGCAGCTAACTGACACTAAACTCCGACGTGCGTATTTCAGTGACTCTCACTGTGATATTCCAATTCTTCTAGCCAGCCTTTATCCTGCGATTCCCTACGCAGTGATTAACACGTACGGCTCTTCTCCCTGTCTCCAAGTATAAACAAATGTTTTCCTCCTCATTCCCCTGTTGATATTATGGGAAGTGTGTGTCATATTGTGTCCTGATTTTCTGAATGCCACTCACATTCAATGTTAATCTTCCAGATTTGAACAATCGGCAGAATTTTTCAGTTATATCATGACAACACACTGCCTAAAGTATATCAATAATTCAATTCATATCTCAATGTGTGCTATATAGTTTCCCCTGAAACAGTGATTAAGTTCCAAGCACTTTCTTTGTTTGAAGATAACGTAAACATACTTGCATTGCAACCGGTTCCCCGGATTCGAGCAGATTTCCTCGCAATAATATGAAATCCTCACTGCATATCAATGGATTGTACTTGGACAGTGCAAGACAGAGGGAGAACTGACATCACACGGGTCACTTCGTAAGTTTTGGGGTCACAGTGTCAGCAAGGAAACAGACACTTCCTTCAGTCAGACTGTGCCGAATGCAATGCAAAACTAAACTCATTCCTCCAAAACCTTTCCTATTCATGCACTCTACTTATTCAACTTTTCAATTGTACCGACATCCGCCAATTCCTCAGGAAGTTCATTATGCAAGCAAACACCTCTGTGTTAAAATTTCCCCTCATGTCTTTTGTAATCCTCTCTCCACTCATCCTAAATTTGCGCCTCCAGTCTTCTTATTCCCCATTATAGGGAAACGACAAAGAACATGTATCCGGTTTGTAACCCTCATTTTATAAACTTCTTTGAAGTCGTTTTTTCAATCTCTTAGGTTCAGTCAAAAAAATAATCCCAGGCTGTGCAGTCTTTCTTTTTCACACAACCCTCCCATACCCATCAGCTACCTGAAAAATCACTTCTGAACTCGCTCCATTTTGATAGTATCGATCCTATAACAGGGCGACTTGAACTAGACACAATATTCCTGAAGAGGCTTCATTAATGTCCTATGCAATCTCAACAGGACTTCCAAACTATTGTACTCAAAGGACTGAGCATAGAAGGCAAACTTGCAATTTGCCAATTCCTACCACCTTGCCTGTGCGTGATGCAAAACTTCAAAGAATTATTTTTCGGCATCCCCAGGTGCTTCTTATTGGTAACAATACCGAAGGCCCAAACATTAATTGTTTCAGTCCTGTACTAACTTGTGCTATAGATTTCACTGTCCGAAACGTGAGATAATGACGTGACAAATTGGCAATGAAAAAAAAAGAGAGAGAAATGCAATCAGAATGGCAGACAGCACAGCGAGATGGAAAATATCATTCAAAATAGGAAACTGTCAGGGCAGGTTCCCATCCTGGTAGTGGAGAGAGACTGCTTTCCGCCTAGTGTGGAATTCTGGGTTGAAAACTCGGCAATTCTCGCCAACGTCTCATCAAAATAAGAACTGGAGCAAAACACTGGTTATTATCAACAAAAATAAATTTTGTTCTGACTAACAGTCAATGAATTTAAAATTGTAACCGTTCTCTCTATCCAAATACTGCCACTCCTCTTGTGTTTCTCTGGCAATTTATTTTTTTATTACAGAAAATTGTTTGCTCTGTTAATGCAAATTAACCAGCTGTTTCCTCAATGCACAGTTATATCGCATAGAGATAGATCTTCAATTGAGGAATTCTGCTTTCTGCCTCCTGATCCCATTCCTCATTCTGAGGCTTTCTGACATGGCTGTTGACGTACCCACAGTTCCGAGAGAGTGGGAAACCACTCTATCTGCGTTCCCAGGATGTCAGATTGATCATCGCATGCTCAACGTGACCCTGGGTTCATTTCTGTTGGAGCAGCTGACAAGGCCATCAATCAATTATACAGTAACAGGTTAGTGTACAACAGGATTATTTAAAGGTACAAGCTTCGGGTATCTTCCTGCAGAAGGAGCAGCACTCTTGAAGCTATAATAGCCAAATAAACCTATTGGACTATCACTTAATGTTGTGCGCATTTTAACTTTGTCTGCACCAGCCCAGCTCTGGCTCCTCAACATTACGATTATCATTCCAATGTGAGGGAACGGGGCACCAGGCTGGTCCTAAAGCCAATGGGAATGAATGGGTTGGGGCCACATGGCGATACATGGTTATGTTTTGCAAGGTTCTCTCATAAACAGGGAAACGGGTGGAATGGCGGCGACAAACAGAGAGCCAGTGACAAAAACACAATATGCGATTCACTGGGAAGGGAGCAAAAGTGAAAGATTCAGAAAATGCACATTGTACAGAGGAATGGCATTTTCCACTATATCTGTCTAGAGCAGTGATGCACACTAAGGTCCATTAGCCAAGTCGTTTCAGTATTTACAGTCTAATGAGTAGGAGAGCACTCATCTCCAAGTCCGTGGCTCTATAGAGACTGTACCACCTCTGCACAGGTCACGGTCAATTTTCAAGAAGCTGTCAGCTGGAAGTAACGTCAGTGAGCTGGACACGGGTTGGGGAGGAAGAGCTCCTCCTGTCGATTGTGGCTGTTTCATATTGCGTTGTGTCAGCTTTTCTAAGATCTTTCAACCCCTCCAAAGCATGTGCCTGGTGGGTCACTGTGAGTGTGAGATAATGTCACTTTTCCGCATTCTTCCTATTTCTCCCAGTGCCAGGCTGCAGGCTCAGGGGACAATGATTGGAGTGAGGGCTGCCTGTTAATTTGTTTCATTACAGAACATTTTCTGGCGTCGAGATGGAAATGAAACTACTCGATTTAACTTTGACACCATGCAGGTCCACCAATCACCAGTATGCGATTTTCAGGGGAGGGAGATGCTACTGGGCGCTGGAATTTTATCGCAGCATTGTCAAATAAGCATAACTTATGCTTCGAACATAGAACATAGAACATAGAAAAATACAGCGCAGTTCAGGCCCTTTGGCCCTCGATGTTGCGCCGATCCAAGCCCACCTCACCTACACTAGTCCACTATCCTCCATATGCCTATCCAATGCCCGTTTAAATGCCCATAAAGAGGGAGAGTCCACCAATGCTACTGGCAGGGCATTCCATGAACTCACGACTCGCGGAGTAAAGAATCTACCCCGAACATCTGTCCTATACCTATCAACCCTTAATTTAAAGCTATGCCACCTCGTAATAGCTGACTCCATACGTGGAAAAAGGTTCTCATGGTCAACCATATCTAAACCGCTATTATGTTGTTTATTTTGTTCCACTTGTTTCTATCAAGCATTTACATCCATTTCACACTATTGTTTTTTTTAAAATAAAGCTCGAATCTTCGATATTGACAAGCTTGAGTAGAGCAAGACGGCATGAATTATCAATTCTCACGAGTCTGTAAACCGGGTGACAGCGTATCATATGAACCACTGCCGTACCTGTGCTGATGGTTCACCTACGATGCTTTTATTCTGAGGGTTGTTCAACTGCAGTAATGAAGGAACTGTGATATATTGAAAGATAGACAATAGCTATAGCCTTCAATATATCACCGTGACTGCAATGAAATGCTTCCTAACACTGCGCCGACATATTATATCACAAGACTTGTGTTAGGGACAAGGCCAGAACTCCTTAAAATATTTTAAGAAGGTAGCCCAGACCTTAACATGTTTTTCTTATTTTAACGGCAGATGTGAAGTGGATATTCCTGGTGTAATGCAGCTGGTCTACCAATCATCTTTAAGCAAAAAACAAACAAAAAAAGTTTGGAATAATTTATTCAACAACACTAAACCGACTGTAAATAATAACTTAGCCAAAGAACTGCTCCACTTCCCGCAACATCGCATAAACCAACACCCCAGCAAACTATAAATATAAACACAGGTTCTTACAGGCAGGAGAGATTCCAGATAGAATGCCACTCAGGAACCACCGGCTTAAACTTGGAACCTTTCTCCACTGGAACACTCATTGTTACAACTAAAACAAACGAGAAGTAAACCTCGACTGAGAGACCTGGGGGCAGATGTTTGCAGGTGAAGAGGCGGCTGAAAAATGGGAAGCCTACAGAAATGAGGTAACGAAGTCCAGATATGGTATATTCGCGTGATGTTGAAAGGAAAGCCTGATAGGTGTTTGGAATGTTGGATGACGAATGAAATTGAGGGTTTTGTGCAGAAAATGAATGAAGCATTTGTCAGGTATAGGCTAGATAGATCGAGAGAACCCTTCGAAGAGTCTCAAGGCAGGAGAAGTGTACTTAAGAGGGAAACCACGAGGGGAATTTGCTTTGGCAAATAGATTTAAGGAGAATCCAACGGGAGTTTACAAATATATTTAAGACAAAAGGGCAATTGGTGAGAGATCAGAGCACCTTAAAGTTCAGCAAGGCGACCTTTGTGTGGCGGATGAGGGAGCTAGTAAACGAGCATTTTGAATCAGTGTTAATTGTGTAAAAAGAAATTGTAAGACATAGAATGTAGGGAAACTGATAGTGCCATCTTCAAATATGTCCATAATACCTAGGAGGAAGTGTAGGATGTCTTGAAGCACATAAAAATGGATAAATCCCCAGGATCTGATCAGGTGTACCCGTCAACTCTGTGCGAAGCTGGGTAAGTGATTTCTGGGCCCCTTGCTGAAATATTTGTATGATCGCAAGTCACATTTGAGGTGCCAGAAGACTAGAAGTTGGCTATTGATGTGCCACTGTTTAAGAAAGGTAGTAAGGACAAGCCGAGGAATTATAGACCAGGGAGCCTGATATCGGTGGTCGGAAAGTTGTTGGAGGGAATCCCAGCGGGTAGTATGTCCATGAATTTGGAAAGACAAGGGCTGATTAGCGATAGTCAACAGGGCTTTGTGCGTGATAAATTATGTCTCACAACCTTGATTGAGTTTTTTCAAGAAGCAACGAAGAGGACTTATGAGGGCAGAGCGGGGGACGTGATCTATATGGATTTCAGTAAGACGTTTGACAATGTTCCCAATGGGAGACTGGTTAGCACTGTCAGATCTCATGGAATACAGGGAGAAATAGCCATTTGGACTCAGGACTGGCTGAACAGTAGTAGACATATGGTGGTGATGGAAGGTTGATTTTCCAACTGGAGGCCTGTGGAGTGCCACAAGGATCGATGCTAGGTCCACTACGTTTCCTCTTATATATAAATGATTGAGATGTGAGCAGAAGAGGTATATTTAGCAAGTCTGCAGATGACAACAAAATTGGAGATATAGTGATCAGCGAAGAAGGTTACGTCAGATTACAACGGGATGTAGATCGGATGGGCCAATGGGCTGAGAAGTGGCAGATAGAGTTTAATTGAGATAAATGTTTGGTGCTACTATTTCGGAAAGCAGAACTCACACACTTTTAGATAAGGTCCTAGGGAGTGTTGGTAAACAAACAGACCTTGGAGTGCAGGTCCATAGCTCTATGTAAGTGGAGTCATAGTTGGATAGGATAGTGAAGAAGGCGTTTGATATGCTTTTCATCATTGTTCAGAATATTGGGTGCAGTGGTTTGGATGTCATGTTGTGGCTGTGCAGGAAATTGGTGAGGCCACTTTTGGAAAACTGCGTGCAATTCTGGTTTCCTTCCTATCAGACGAATTTTGTGAAACTTGAAGGGTTCAGAAAACATTTATAAGAACGTTGATAGAGTTGGAGGATTCGGGCGACAGGAAGCGCTTGAATAGGTTGGGGCTATATTCCCTGGAACGTCGGAGGCCGAGGATTGACGTTTATAATCTCATAAGGGGCATGGATAGGATAAATAAACAAAGTCTCTTACCATGCTTGTGGGAGTCCAGAAGCAGAGGGAATAAGTTTAGGGTGAGTGGGGAAAGATAGAAAATAGGGGTTGGTGACAATTCGCCGAAGGACATGCGCTCCCACCGATTAGCCACAGTCGGTTAGCCACCAGCTTTTCTCCACTGGCGTTGTTTCACCTCTGGAAACTATTCGCTATCGGAAAGATATATATGTAGTGATTGTTTTTCCTCCCGCCTATTCTTTCATACTTCTCAGTCCCCTTTTTTAATACAATTACATACTACATATTGATGAAAAAGGGGTAAAATAAATATCATTCTATTGGTTTATACATAAAAATGAGTTACAAACTTTAACCAGAAAAAAGAAAATACATTTTAAAAATCTTTATAATGGCAGCAAATTCTCACATTAATATTAAACAATGAAATTTCAGTTCATTTGATAGTTATGCACTATTCCTCTAAGACATTCCAAGCAATTTCTTTCGCCGTATTCAACAGCCATTTTTTAAATTCTATCGTCTGCGTTTCGATACTTTTTAAGCTTTATTTGTGTAATGTAACCCGCTATCAGCTGTTCCACATATAAATCAATTAACATTATTGCTTTTAAAGCACAATCAGGATTAGTGTTGTATTCACGAGTTGCTCCAACTGCAGCAATCTGTCTATATATACTTTGCGCCAAAGAAAGAAACAACCCCTAATTCTAACTTCAGGAAAACATTCTCTCATCGCACTGACAGCTGCCTGCTCAAAGTCACAATGGATATACTGTGGTCTGGGATTAGGTACCAAGGACTTCACCATTTCAAACATGCATACATACGGTGAACGCTGCTTATTTGGTAAAAGTATATACAATATTGGATGAATCGGATCAATTCTCTTTTACTGAAAGAAAATGTACGTGAGAGAATAACATAGGGGCTATGTTGAACGTACCATCCACAAACCAGGTGGATTCTGCTAAATGATGTATCCAAGATTCTCTACCAAATATGATTATTCTATTATGTTCTTGACCGCTATCCGCCAAAACATTTTTTCTTCTGCTCCGTTATCCAGCTTATATACTTTGTATCTGATTGGAATCACCGAATGCTGAAGATCAGTAGGAGTTTGTGGCTCTAAACGAATACCATTCCTGTTTCGTCAAATTATTTTCAGCATGTTGCTTGTCGTCGGTAAAGATGCTAGGACTGACTGAGGGACATCAGCTAAATATTCATTAATAAGAACACTAGGTAATTCCTGAGATTCATTTGCACGACATTTTAAACTAATTTTCACTTTCCCAACTTTGCCACTTGCTGCGGAAGGAGAATGTGTCTGTCCATTAATTGTTTTTTTTTTCACAGTGCCACTCTTGGTGTGGATCCGTCCATTACATCTGCCTCTTTGTTCACATCGCCAAAACTGAATACTTGAATCACTCTTGGATAGTTTACCAAAAATATATGTCAAACCATCATGGTAAAACTTCTTATTTCCAAGTTGATAAAATAATATCTGCTTCCATACTAAAAATTCCTGTTACAAAAACCACGTTTACTAATGATACATGTTTCCATACTAAAAATTCCTGTTCCAAAAATTGGTACGGTGGCGAACTGGCGAATTGTCTTCAGTGACCAACAGGCAGTGGCGAAGCGTCCTCGGTGGTGAAAGGGCGGCGGCGATTCGGCGGCGGCGAACGGTCCCATCACGAGAAAAGAGGCCTCGGGGGAACGTTTTCACGCAGAGGTTGGTACGTGTATGGAATGAGCTGCCAGATGAAGTAGTGAAGGCTAATCCAACTGCAACATTTATTGGGCATCTGGATGTGTCCATGAATAGGAAGAGTTTGGAGGGAAATGGGCCGCGTGCTGGCATGTGGGTCTAGATTGGGTTGGGTTATCTGGTCGGCAGAGTTGGACAGAAATACAACACTTTCACTCTTTGATTCTATAACTAACCATTCCCCTGCCATTTTTCTCTATGCTCTGGCCAAGATATTTCAGCACTTCCACTTTGATCTCTATTGAAGAAATAACTAAGACAAAATAACCTTGTTATAAGCGCAATTTCATCACCAATCATCAGAAAACCAGTGCACAAAACTCCTGTAAATGATGTCTGCTCAAAGCAAATTCTTGAAAAGACCTAATGTCAAGATCAGTAAATATCAAAAAGAACGATTTAGATGCTAGTCGACCGACTAAGAGTTTCAGCAATTTCTGTCTTCAGTTCAGTTTTCTTGAATTTTATTTCCGTGCTAGTTTTATTATTGAGCGATCAAATGGGTTGGTGATAAATCGGGAGAAGTCTGGTTAATTTGTAGATCTACAACGTGCTTCCTTCAGTGCTGTATCTCCCAATTCTGCCTCTTTCTTTTCACATGCTCCATGCATTTAATGCCCAGTTTTAATGACAATCCAATACATTGCATGGTAATGTTTCTTCCCAAGTATCAGCTCCAGAAAAATATCAGTTGAATTTCTCTCAATTTCACAAATTATGTGGGTTTCTCGTTTTTCTCTCTCCCTCACCACTGTTTTAATACCCAGACTGAAAGGTGAATATATAATTAAAGGATTCAGACAAACGCAAACAGTCATTCCGTTTGTTGGATCCCTATTATTAAATGATTTTTGATAGGAAACAGCAGCATTCACACTGAGCAGTAACACAACTAACTTGTGTTTAACAGTCTGCCACCATTTATCTGAAATGTCAAAACACCAGCATAGTCACACTAGGACGGGACTCTGGAAACAATGTGGATTGCCAGAAGGAGATTCTTACCCAGCCCAGCGGGAAATCCCACTGGGAGAAGTTCGCCACCTGCTGTTGCTGTGAAAACGGTTTAAATCAGTCAGCACACCTGCTAGCACTTACGTTGCTTGGCAGTGGGGAGAAACCATTCAGCTGATGTGAATGTAGGAAGGGCTTCACACAGTCAGCTTTCCTGATGAGACACATTCGTGCTCACACTGGGGAAAACTATTCACTTTCTCTGAATGTGGAAAGGGTTTCATTGTGTCTTCATACCTGCTGAGATACCAGAGAGTTTTGATGAAGACACCATTCACTTGCGCTATGTGTGAGAAAGGATTTACACAGTAATTCAACCTGCTAAAACATCAGCGAGTTCCAACTAGAGAGAGACTCTTCTCCTCTCCTGTTTATGGGAAGGGATTAAGTCAATCATCCTGCCTGTTGAGACGCCACTGGGAAGAGTCACACTGAGGCGAGACCATTCAGCTGCACTGAGCATGTGAAGGCATTCAGTCAGACATCCAGGCTTCAGATTAGATTAAATTAGATTAGATTAGATTACTTACAGTGTCGAAACAGGCCCTTCAGCGCAACAAGTCCACACCAAGCCTCCAAAGAGCAACCAACCCAGATCCACTCCCCTACATTTACCCCTTCACCGAACACTACGAGCAATTTAACACGATCCATTCACCTCACCTGCACATTTTTTGATCTGTGGGAGGAAACCGGAGCACCCGGAGAAAACCCACGCAGACACGGGGAGAATGTGAAACCTACACACAGACAGCTGCCTGAGATGGGAATTGGATCCGGGTCTCTGGCGCTGTGAGGGAGCAGTGCTACCCACTGTGTCACCGTGCCGCCCACAGCAGTGCTAACCCCTGACAGAACGTGCCACCCCAACAGATAGAAAAACATATTCACAAATAACGACAGCTGAAGCATTATACCTGTTGTTCATACCAAGGAATTAATAATGCTCTTTGACAGTTTAAATGTTAATTCATTTGTGTATCTCAAGGAGATGGTTTTGGAAATATTCACATCGTTGAACATGCATGTATTCACACTGGTTAGATAACATCCTTCCAAACAGTGTGGGAATAGCGGTTTTCAATTTCATTAGGACAGGTTAGCCACCCATGAGCTCGCAAGGATTTTGACATCCATCTCCAAACCATACTTTTTCAACACCACCATCTGGTTATCTTTTGGGAATAATATGTTGAACACATGGTGATTAAATCTATCTCATAATTCTAAGGCAGATTCGTGTATTCGTTTCAGGCAGAGCTCTCCTTCTCCCTTAATTTATCCTTCCTCACCTCCAACAGTGCGATAATCTCATGGAGTTAACATGTGAGTAGGAATGCGACAATCTGATCAGCTGCCTCTGTTGCCTCCTTCTGCCAACCTATGTCAAATTGTCTCTTAAACTCCTCTCGCTGCACTTGTGATCCTGCATTATGGTTGTTCGTATTTCCTGTCTTGGCCTCTCAGTACTCATGCTACTGCAAGGAACTTATTGCATATCGGGCCTACAATGAAAGCGTTTAACACTGTTCTTCCATAAACAGCAAAAGAATTGTTCTCCAACAAAATTAGCAAACTTATAACCTGGCATTTTCCCGACTTACCAATTACAGTCAAATCTGAGGATCTACCATGATTCAATTGAGAATTCAGGATGGCATGCCATAAATAGCCGCATGAACACTTAAAAATGAAATGTCAACCTGGTGAAGTTACCAAAGAGGACTACTTGTTTGAGAAGCAGTATATGCAGCAAATCAAAGATAGAGCTACGCAATCCGGTAAACAACAGAACAGATCAAACAATTGCAGTCCAGCTACATCAAATTGTGAATTAAGTTAAGCCACAGCTGGAGTTCTGAGGACAGTTTTGCTCATCATATGAATCAACTAGACTAGATTGGTTATCGTAAAATTCAAGTTCATTTCAGATCATATATTGAGAGTCGATGTTCAATTCACCAAATATAGTTGATGAAGATAAATCTCGCCGACAACGGATTGCAACAGTGAAGACAACTGGAAATTAGTTTGCAACAAATTAAAATCTGTTCTGTTTAGAAAATAATTTAAAACAATATTTTGGTTAAATTCTCACAAAGTAAGTTGACTTCAGTATAATGGAAGAAGGTGATTGGTGAGTAGCTGGTAAATCTTCATTTTATTCTGAAGTTAATTTTGGTTTCGTTAATAATTAAGATTCCCTGTCCGCGCGATGCACACCGAGTTCCATGTGGAAAACCCAGGACAATTTCGGTATCAAGGACAACCACGACAGCAGGGACTTAGCTCCGGAACTGTAGTAAGTACGAACTTGACCACAGCTGAAGTCCTGAAGTACTGTACTACCATGCATTCCAGGATCAATGTGATCACACCAAACATGGTGCAAAACAGATTGATGAGAAGAGTTTCTCTTAGGAAATATTGGAGCTGTTTTAAGAGGAGGCTGCGGTGAGATTAAATTGAATTGATAAAATGATGAGGAGTCCAGACTGAATGGACAGGAAGGAGCTATTCATTAAGAGAGGTCAGTAACTATAGGTTTCAGTTTCAAAGTCTTTCACAGAAATAAGTGCGGGGAAGAAACCATTTAATGCAGAAATGGAGGGGAGCTGCAATTCTGTTGCAGAGGATTGTTGAGGCAGAATATCTGCACCAGAAATGCTGGACCATGCAAGACCATGAAAACAGATCTATAGGATGAGATGAAGATGTTTGAAATGAAGCATCATCACAGGAGCAGGAAAATCTATGTTTCGGGCAAAAAAAAAACCCTTCAACAGGAATGGGGCTTGGGAGCCTCAGTGGTATATAGATAACTGGGAAGGGGCTTAGGTTTGGGGGGAGTAGCTGAGAATGTAATAGGTGGCAGTAGTTGTGGGTAAAGGTGATGGTGGAAGTGGATAGGTGGAAATGAACATGGACAGATGGGACGGGTCATGACGATGGTGCTGAGCTGGAAGTTTGGAATTGGGGTAGGGTGTGGGGAGTGGAAACAAAGAAACTAGTGAAATTCACATTGATAGCAAGCTGCACGGTATCTGTCTAGGTAGCCCATACAGGGTTAAAATCTGAAATATAGATAATGGCCGGAAATGGAGACCACAACTGAGTGCAGAGGAGAGATTCGCTGCAGTGCAACAGATTTTGTTGCTGTAAGAATGCATACAAGAGTTACGGGTACTAACATTCCTGTGGTACTAACTCCTGAACCACACTTTTTGCTTCGATACCCATAATGGAATTGTTTGTGGAAAACTGGTTGAATCATCCATTATGGTTTGCAAGTGCTGTTTCCCAATTTTAGTGCTCTGCAGGGGACCGAGCAATTAATTATAAAACATGTGAAAGGTTAATCAAATGCTGAAATTCTCAACAATGTTGCTGGTTTTATTGTCGAGTGTGCTTTACCCATCATTTCACATGTGTGACACGTTCCGCAAAAATGAACCAAATCCTGGTGCGTGTCAGGATAATAAAAATATTTTTGTACCTTACCCTGTGTCATTCGAACACTTGGGAGATTTCCTGCAGGACGTTCATGCTCTACCCGTAACTCTTGTATGCATTCTTACAGCAACAAAATCTGTTGCACTGCAGCGAATCTCTCCTCTGCACTCAGTTTTGGTCTCCATTTCCGGCCATTATCTATATTTCAGATTTTAACCCTCCGGACTAAACGATGCCTTATTTGTGGGGCACACATCCACATATGTATCTTTTTTTTCCATTTTGTGTTGCTGTTACAAGTCATTTAGTCTTTCAGGACTGGTCACGTCTGTCTGACCTCATGCCTGTTCAGATTTGTCCTTTGCCATTACTCCAACCAGGGTATCCGCTAACTGAACATCAATGCCTTTATTTTTCTCTTTACTTTTTGCATTGTGCTGTGATTGATGATAGTGGGATCTGGTAACCACACAGTCTGGGAAAATACCAGGATATTTCTGTTTTAGCTCCTCAGTTTCTTGGACCTTCTGGGACGTCTCCACAACAGGGCGTGCCACTCCCACCTTAGTTCCTACCAGCTCATTTCCAAGGATACACTGAAGTCATGAAACTGACACTCTGTCAATCACTCCCACTGTAACTTCCCCAGACTTGAGTTGGCACTTCAGCCTGATCTCACACATTGGAACGCTAAATTTCTGTCCATCTTGCTCACAAATTACAACACTCTCGGGTAACAAATCAGAAGGAGTGTTTGTTAACTCATTCATTAGTACAAGCGACTGGATCAATCCTGTATCTATTAAAATTATAACTTCTTGCCCTCCTCTCCCTTTTCCTTCTGAGTTAACATTACCCACAACTGGAATAATTTGTAATGAGCAGGTACAAACTCCATACCCGCCCCTGCCCAGTTTGTGAAATCTCCTGCAGGTCCTCGGCTCTTCTTCGGGTCTCTTTTACAACCTTCCCTAAGCCACTGGCTTAGCTTTTTTTTATCATGCCTTTTCCGAAAGCGTCTTTCTTAAACGACCAGCACTGTGACGTTACTTGTTCCACTTTACCATAGTGGAAACACCGGGGCGTTTTCATTTTTTTGCACCTTCTTGGGCTTCTTACTTATGTTGTTGCAAACTCTTACCAGAATTGTCTACTCTTAAGTGTAGGATCTCCCCTTCTCCCAGTTTCTATCTCTCACAGGCAACATTGTGGCCAGAAGGATGCCTTATGCACCAACATGTGTTCATCAGCTAATTCTGCTGCCCCTATCACTTCTTGAACTTTCCGTTCCTCCACATGATTTCTTACCATCTTGCATGTAAGTTTTTTTTAAAACTCCTGCAGCAGAACAGTCTTTCTTAGAGCCTCAAAGTCTTGATTCTGCTGCCCCTATCACTTCTTGAACTTTCGGTTCCTCCACATGATTTCTTACCATCTTGCATGTAAGTTTTTTTTTAAAACTCCTGCAGCAGAACAGTCTTTCTTAGAGCCTCAAAGTCTTGTATATTTTTAATGCACCCATCCATTTATCAAAATGGCAATACTTAAATCTTTCGAACTCAAAAAAGGTCTAACATTGCTACTTTTTGTGCTTCTGAATCGCTGTCTATATGCTTCTGGTACCAATTCACAAACGCTTAAAATAGCCTGTGTTGCCTCTTCAAAATCTCTTGACGCTCATTTGACAGCAGGGCAAATAACTTACGAGCTCTGCCTACTATTTCTTCTGATCTTGCCTTCCCCATGAATCCTCGGACCAATCCATTTGCCCAATCAATGTTTCAAATGAAATAATGAACACTTCAACATTTTTCTGATAAAAATGTGCCAACGTTTTGACGTATTTGTATATATCACTACGTTCACTTTTAATCTACATCCTGTCAACTTGACTTTGCTGACTAAGTCACAATTTCTCCCGTTCAAGCTCTCTATCTTTTTGTTTCGCCCTTTCTTCTGTCCCTTAGTCTCTCATTTTCTTTTCTGCCCCTTTCTCTCTCTCTCTCTCATTTTTCTGTCTTTACTCTTTTTCTCTTTCTCTCTTTTTCTGCTATCTCTTTCTCGCTCTCACTTTCCACTCTCTCTTTTTATTTATCTTCGACCTCGATATTCCTGAAGTGTAAATGATGTTTCTCTATCTCAACTTTACTTGTCTGTTTCGCTGACACACTAAAGTATTTGAGTAATTCTCTTACATTTCAACTTTATTTTTGTCCTTGGTTAAACCCAAATCTAATTTCTTTGATAAATTCTAAAAGCATGGCCATTCACTTTACTTCTAAAACTTCTTGCCAAATTTGAGAATCATCTTCAAATCCAAGAAGCTCTTTAGCAATTTTAAGAGACGTTTCTCTCACGTTTAAGTTGATCAACCATAAGTCGCCGAAATTTAAAAAAATTGTCCCACCGACGTTTTATTGAAAGATTGCAATGGAAAATTAACAAATTTAACATTTACTGTTAAATGTGAAAAAGAATGCCTTTCTAAACTTGACGCTGTGCTGAGCTTTACAATCAATACATTACTGACTTCTGCAGCCAGGAGACAGCTTGTCTTTGTTTGAACTTTGTAAACATTCACCTTGACATTACGACAGTCGAATTCAGCAGAACCTGAAGAAAGCATAAGAACAGTTCTGTCCTCGACCAGGGAATGAGAAAATAAACAACTTATGTTTTCCCAGTCTGTGCCCTTGAGAGCGTGATAAGAATGGTCCAAGAAGAGTATCTGAATTATGCTCAAGTACCCCTTACATGAGACATCAGGCCGAATGTATTGGGTCGATTCTGCAGAATCTGAATAAAGCTGTTTTCTTTGCTCTTGCTGACATTTCAGTAGACAAAGATCGAAGACATTAACTTGCAAATGTTTAAATCTGCTGAGATTTTTCGTAACACCAAATCAATTAAAATCTGTTTAAAACAGTTAAAATCCCAAATCAGAGTCGGAAAATTTTTAAATCGGGAACAAAATCCCCCAAAACGTTCAATTCCCCACGACGAACCGCCAGACTGTTACGAACGGGATAAACCATCTTGCTTATTTTAAACCTTCAGCACAGAAAAGATTTATCCCGTGCAGCAGTGTGCAACACTTTGCGACTCCAAGTGTTTAAATTAAACATAACAACTTTATTTCTTATGATATAACAGATAATATTTAACTAACAACTATCTACAACTCCTTCCTGTCACCTATATTTGACCTTCCCTTTCTACAATAGCACTCCAATAAAAGCAACCGATTATTTTTTTTTTAAGTCATGTTTTCAAAACTCGGCAGATGTCGAATCTACTCTTACTAGTATTTCTTTTCATCTTCCTAAGGATTCCTGTTCCACAGCTTACTGTTCAATAAAGGCAACCGGTCTCCGGGAACTCTGCAGATACTGGTGGCTTGCCAGTTCTCATTTCAAGTGTTCAATTTTCCCCTGTTTTATACCACCAAAGCATTGGATTGTGGCATTGGCTTTTGACATTGTCAATATGCTAAATTCACATATGATGGGCATTTGGTATATTAGGGGATATAATTTGAACTGATTGGACTAAGTTGAATCTGCTTTGATGTTTTCCATGGCTACCCTACCTACAGGACGAAGATTTTACATTGTAGCTTGTTCAGAACACTTGGTACTGTATCAAGTAGTTCTGCCAGCTGTTAACTCTGTAAAGGTACATTACACTGAAATCTTCATAACACAAGCAGTTTAAATTGTTCGCCAAAATACCAAAACATAATCCAGATTGAAGGTAGTATTTAGTCAATATTAACACCAAAGAATCGATCCGAAACTTTGGTGTATAAATCCGAAAACAAATGGAATGGTTGGAAGAGAACTGTCAATCCGCCGGCAAAGGGCCGACTGACCAGAAAATACCTCTCTTTAAGCTACCTTTACCTATCAATGACCTGAGAAACAGAAATCCTTCTGGAGAAGAAAAGAAGACAGAGCAAGATCCAAAGTGAAAATTCCACATCTCTCTGGTTTTGAAATGTGACTTTTACTTTTGCTAGATCTTAATGGGAGGATTCATCAGACTGGTATTGTGGTGGGGAAGGTAAAAGATAGATGAGAGAAAGGAGTTGAATACTATGTTAGTTTACATACTATGTTAGACTGAACGAATAATGTTTTTTTTTCGTTAAACTGTGACTTAGGTGTTGGTTCTTCGGCTCTCAAACTTTAACAGATTACAGCATGGGGTAACTCTTTTCTGTGTTGATGGTTTAAATTTTCAGGGGGCGTTGTTACCCCATATCGTAACAATCGCCTTCGTAACTGCTCCGGGCAATCACATCTTTTCTGGAATGCGATGAACAGAACAGTGTCCTGGTCTCCAATTATAGCTGAAGCAATATTCTGTACAGCTCCAAAATTATTTTTTCTACTCTAATAATCCGTAGCACCGCTGAAATTTTCAAGTGCCACGTATGTCTTCTTAACTGCACCGTTAACCTGTCATGACCCATTCATGAATCTATGAGGCAAGCACCCTAAAATTCCTCTGTTCATCAGAGCAAAAGTGCATTTTCATTCATTTAGTACCCGACTTCTTATTCCTTCGTCCAAAGTGTATGACAGCATTGTTATTAAAATGGCAGGAACTCCTCACGATATTTTAAAATATTAGCCTGTACCCTATCTTTGTGTTATTTTAACGATCGATGACAAGTTGGTGTTCCAGGTGTAAAGCAGTTGATAAAACAATTCGGCTTCAAGCCAAATAGAATATAGTTAAACAGTACAGTTGAAACACGAGCACAACACAAGGAAGTTCGAATAACTTCACGATTGGAAAGCTTAACCGCCTCGGCACAGTAACTAATAGTACATAACTGTTCCAATACATTAGCAGCCCATACAAAGAGGTCAATTTCGATCGCAGAGTCTAACAGGCAGGATGAAGGATTATCAAGAAAGAGATCTCTGAAGAAATGCAGACGAATTCTTTAAGGATGCTCGCGACTTCCCTGGACAGACATATCTTATTTCTGTTAAAATAACATTCCAAAAACAAACATGGCAAACCCTGAACTGGGTGAAAGAACCACTCCAATTCCATTCCATTGTTACCCTCGACAATTATACACCTCTGACGTTACTAAAACTCGCTTTAAAAAGGACAAAATAAAACTTTTTAATTTGTCAGTTTATTTATAGATGTATATTCGACGTGTTGCTGATCTGCCCAAACTGAAAAAAAAGTTTATATCTTCCTCACTATCAAAAGAAAATGCAATCTTTAGTGTTGAAAAGTTGCTGGATGACGCAATGGAAGGAAATGAGAATTTTATATACCTAAAAATAATGTTTCAATAATTTCAGAATTCCCCTTGATTTAAAAAAAAATATATATCAAATGCATCCTGTATTTTCAGCCAGGTATGTAACTGAGAATATACCCTTGTGTTCAAACATTTGCATCATCTCAAGAGGTGCTCAGTCTAATTCGATGCAACGCTGATGAACAATTACTCTGTTAATTCCCTCCCTCATAGTTAACATACTGAAGATAGTGACACTGAATCATAAAAAGGTGTGGTCTCTCCAATGTCTCACATGATACACGTTTGCCATGGCAGTGATGGACTATCTTGTCATTCTCTTCGACTTGGAGCTAAGGCACATTCTATTTGACTATAGAGAACAATTTCCTTTCATGGACAAAATTCCCCTGTGCAGAATACATACTGTACTGTTAATGCAGCCACAGATCCATTTATCTGGTTTACTGCTGCTTTCACATTTGACCGATATGTGACCATCTGCTGTAGTAAGTGGTAAAGTACATATTGCATGGTGTAGATAGCACGTGCATTCTTGGAAGAATTGCAGTGTTATGCTGGTTAAGGAAGGCCAGTTGTTATTTCATATTCAAAATACTTGCGTTCATGCTGTACTTCAACGTTTAGAGAAGAGTTCAAGAGTTCATTTTAGTTTTTCTATTTTACGATGCAAGTAACGAAATTATTTAGAAGCAAGAATGCTCTTTCATTACATTTCATGTCCAGGCCTGTGATATTGAATGGGAAGTTGCTTTCCATACTCTTCACATGATCAAGCGTTCTCGCAAGGACCATCTTCACCGGGACGTGGGTGTCATGTTGGGTTATCATTGCAATGGCGATCATGTCATAATTTGAGGTTGCCTTCTCTGGGTGGCACATTGGCTCAGTGGTTAACCAGGGACCCGGGGTCAATTGCACAATCTTCCTGGTTCTGCGAGGGTTTCCTCCGTGTTTTTCGGTTGCCACCCACAGTCCAAAGATGTGCGGGCCAAGTAAATTGGTCATGCTAAATTGACAATACTGATAGGTGCATTAGTAGGGAATATGTGAATGAGTCTGTGTGGGTTACTCTTCGGAGGGGTGGTATGGACTTGTTGGACTGAAGAGCCTGTTTCTGCACTGAAAGAATCTAATCCTGATGATGGTAATGTTGCCTGCGGTTCGTCTTCTCTGGTGTTGTTGGTTACTGCTGGCAGAGTGAGTAACGAGATGTGCTGATTCTCTTTCTGCGAACATCACCAAGGTATAGGGGGCAAAATATTTAGAATCAGCTCAAGGTGTTAGCATTCAAACAATCTGCTTTCGAGTGGTACAACCACAATCTTAACTGAAGAATGGGATGGAGGAGGTCCTTTCTTTCTTAGATTATTCTTTTCCCATTTTGCGCTCTAAATCTGCACATTTAATATGATGATTTAATTTACTTTCACAGTCTTAATTCAACCTACAGTGCTGATGATCTCCAGCAATGCTCATGCCGTCTAACTCACTCCCTTCATGAAGAAATATCGTGTGATCATGCAAACTTTCTTTTTTTTTTACTCATTTAAATACGTATCCGAGGCTTCATCATCCGTGAGTCAATGAAAGTTGCTCCACCATTTACCATTCAAGTTTTCCTTTCCAGGAAAGATTATTATGAGTCATTTTTTCATAATTTGATATTCTTCCCAAGACGCTGAAACAAGAACTGAACTTAATCTTTCATTGAGGTTGAACTCTTCATTATGCTGGTCTACCGAGTCCTCAGATAAATCAGTCTGTCGTTTTTGCATTCCAGTTGGCATTGTTGAATCTTGCAAAATTCTCCAATCCTCCAAAGAATTATCGAGACTCAGGGAGAGCCGGCGACGTCTTGAACGATGTTAAAAGCAGGAAAAAAGGATATAGCTTGAAAATAGTCCATCAGTTCTGAGCCAGTTCATTCCCGCTAACGACGCCTGCAATGGCAAATTATTGAAGGGGATGTTTCTCGAAATGATTCAAAATTGTCTCCGACGGATCCAAAGAATCACATGGAATGCGACTGTGGTGCCAAGGATGTAGATTAATAAGATCAGTTCTGAGCTTATGCAGTTCTTTAGAAAGCTTTAGCAAGAACAGGCTGATGTTGCGAAATTCTATCCTTTTGTCTTCATAAACAAACATGACTCCAATGCATATGTGTGGACTTGGGGTGTGGGGGTAGGAGGGTTGTGATTGCTGTGTGAATTCAAATTATCCAACATCCTTTTGACAAATTGTTGTTTTCCAGATCAACATTAATGAATTCACGAGAGAGGACGAGGATCGCATTCTGAAGGACAATGTTCAGAATGGTCTGTGGACGTGGGCATGCAAGGTCAGATAAGTTTAATGATCCAACATTCTCCCCAGTCCCTGCCCCATCCTCTAATGTTTCTCCAAACGCCCTTCCTATTCCTTCTATATTCCTGATGAAGGGCTTATGCCGGAAACGTCGACTCTCCAGCACCTCGGAAGCTGCCTGTCCTCCTGCCTTTTTAGTGCTACTCTTTTTGACACAGTCTCAGCAGCGTTTCCCGGACCAACTTTCTGTCACCCTAAGTCCTGCCGCTGTTATAATTGAGCTGTGATATGTCTTTGGTGCTGTTTATATGGAGGAACACTCATTTAACTCGAGAAGAATGTAAGTATCTACAATTTCATATTCGTGCATTGGAGGGTGACCAACGAGTGGAAGGTATTTGCATGTATTGTTCGAATCCTTTACGGTGTTTTCAGCTTAAGACTGCAGTCAAAGTATGTTTTCTTTGAACCCAATCACAAGCCATGACAATTGAAGGACAGGCTAATTTTTATTGAACATCCCAAATTGCCACAGTGCTGATAAGAGTCAAAGGTATTGCTGTAGGTCTGGAGTCTTATCCAATTTAAAAAAAAATCAACTTCTATTTTCAGTGAGCAGTATTTGAACTCGGATCCCCAGAATGTTAGTTATGTTTCTGAACGAAGAGGCCAGCGTTCGTACACCTATGGCACCGCCTCCCCGAGTGGATGATCCGAATGATGAAGCAAGTTTCCCATATCTCATCTCCATTACCCGATTAATCTGATCTCCTACCTTCAGTAATCGTATGGTCCCAAAGTGCAAGATCAGTTGGAGCTACCTAGCGTCCAATGTTTCACTGAGTACTCCCTTATCTCGCTCCGTCTTGAAAAACTCAAGTTCAACAGAATCAATTTTCATCTGCAACTGGTCTGCCCAATCCACGAACGTCCTTCTAAAGCATTAGACCGCTGGCATACTGTCAACCACTTGGCAGATTTGGCGCCATCTGCAATACCTACTTGTCATCCCACAGGTTTTCGTCGACATTCTTCACATGTCATCGCAAACAAGGAAGGGGGCCAGTGTGTATTCCTGTGGTTTGCCACTGCATTCCAGTCATACACAAATTCCACCACTACCTTCATGATGCTGAGAATATTTTGTCTCTAACTTGACGAGATTTTCCCCGATCTGACACGTCTTCTTTCCATTATTTATCAAGCACAGAGGATCAGGATAGTGCATGTGCATATTTCCTTCAAGAAGGTAGGGCAGGCAGACGAGGTGGCTAAGAAGTCAGAAGTGACAGCTGCCTTTACCAGGCGATCTTGCCTCAGCATGGTGTGACTTACAACTGGAGAGACCGACCAGGAAGTTGTCCTCTCTGAAGACATCTTCAAAGATGCTGTCCTTCGGAATTGTAGTGGTCTTGGGATTGGATGATGCTGTCTTAGGAGCCTGTTCAATTTCTGTAGTGTGTCTGGTAGATGGTATACACAGGTGTAATACTGCATCGTGGCCGATGGACTGAGCGAGAGGGGTAGTAGTCAGTATTATGTGTCAGGGACTGGCGTGTAGCTGAACTGTCAAATTTCTTAATTGATGTTAGATGAGCACACAATTCGGCTTATGGGGACTATTCCTTCACAGTCCCGAATAATGTCTCATCGTTGGTGGCACAGGTATTGGGAAGGGGTTTGTAGGCAAGAGTTGTAGTGCTCTACGCAGGATTTGCAGCTTCTTACTATTCTTATTATAAGAATAGACACTTTCAATTTCCGCTTCGTTTGGGGATTTGCAGAACCTTATCTGGGGCAGTGCTGAAGACTGTGCATATTTCTCGTCTCCAAAGTGTAGGTTAGATTTGATTCCACTGGAGAGGTGGTGAAACGAAGATTCAGCAGGATGTTATCCGGGATGGAGCAGGTTAGCTATGAAGAGAGGATGGATAGTTTCGTTGAATAATTTGGAACAGTGAAGGTTAAATTGGATCCGACAGATGTGTGCACGATTCTGGCAGGCGTGAATAAGCTGAATAAAAGAATCCTCTTCCGCTCAGCTGCAGTGTGAAAGCACGGGGCCATCATATTATGGTGAAAGGCATGAGAGGTTTCGAGAAGGTGTGAGGATATCTCTTTAAACTGCCCGTGAGGCGAGTTGAGGCTGGATAACTCAATCTTTAAAGGTGCTCTAAGCTACACTTGAAATGTTATAGCATTAGAAGCTATGACCCTCGTGAGGCAAAGTGTGACGAGAATACATTGATAGTCGGTGTTTCTTTTAGTTGATGTCGACTCAGTGAGACAAGGACCTTTTTTGTACTGTCGGATTCTGTGATTCTATGAGACAAACCGGTGGAAGCAGAAACCCTCAGGACAGTTCAAAATGTTTTAGGCAGGATATTGTTATGCCAAGTCATAGAAGGTTTAATTTAAACGCGATCAGCGAATGGTGAGGTATGGGACACGAACATTTAGATGCTTTGTTTCCTGACAGCGCAGACATAATGGGCTGGAAGATTTGTTTATTTGCCACATGTCTCTATGCCGCAGAGACATGAATAAAAGTCGGTATTGCACATGGAGTTAAAAAAAGACTGTAGAGACTCCAGTCACTCCAGTCCACAAGGTTTACGGAGATGGTTGTTTTGTTATTCAGGGCGTGCGGTTGTGCAATCTCTCTTACACAGTTTGAACATATTTCCTTGTGGGAGGCACAGGGTAACGCTTATTCAAATTACATTTTCTTTTCCAAATTACAGTTTAAAAACCGCAGTTAAAGCCAATCTTGAGGGAAAATCAATCGAGCTTTCCTCACGGCTTTTGGCAAATCATTGGAAATAACAACACACCTTGCAGAACTCCATTGTTAAATACCAACTACCACGATAACTTTTCAGCCGTACGTCACATAGTCGCCTATGACCTGTCAAAACTCATTTTCTAGAATGTCTCTGGTGGTGAATCTACAAGCAGCCTTCGACTTGAAGTTCCCTGCAGTCTTCAGGATTCGCCATTGAGTTCCCTTATTGCACAGCACGAACGTCTGCTTACTTTTAGATTAGCAAAAATGTATCTCTCTTAGATTTAAAATCAACAACTCATTCAATATCGAATGCCTTTTGTGGAAGACATTTTGAAATATCTACCACCCACCGTTGTGTGTAGATTTATTTTTTAATGTCAATTCTGAACACTGCAGCCATAATTTTCAGTCTGAGCCTGCTAATTCTTGAATAAAATAATTTTTCTTCAACTCATAATCAAAACTCGACCTAATCTTGTGAAATTGGGCAAAACAGGTGACGGTGATGATACGGCAGAGAAGGATTAAACCAGTGGCCAGAGTTCTATAAACTTTAATACAGTACTGGATTGGAGCAAGGCGAATTTTGATGGAAGTATATCAAAGATTGTAGAGGTTATTAGGAACAGCTTGTTTGCAAGTAAAGCCCTTTGATACGTTTCCACATGGGAGACTGCTCTGGAAAGTAAGATTGCATAGATCCAGGGTGATCGAGCAAACTCAGTGCATTTTAGCTTCATGGTCGGAAGAAGCGTTTAAGAGTGGAAGGATGCTTGTTGGACTGGAGGCCTGTGACTAGGCTCATTCCTATTTGTTACTTATTTCAATGATTTGAATGATAATACACAAGGCATGATTAGTAATTTTGTAGATGATGCTAAAATATAAGGAATCCTTCACATTGACAAGGTTATCAAAATTTGCAGCAGAAACATGCCTGCTTGGGAAGTGGGCCGAGGAAAGACAAATTGGAGTGTAGAATAGATAAGTGTGAGGTCTTGCATTTTCCAACTCAAATCAAGGTAGGACTTTCATGGTAAATTGTAGGGCCGTACAGAGTGTAGTGGAAGAGAGGGACCTTGTAGATCAGGTGCACAGTTCTCTGCAAGTGGAGTCACAGGTAGACAGGACAGTGAAGAAAGTTTTTGGCAACTTCATCGTTTAAGCTTTTGAGTATAGACGTTGCGAAGTTAGATTGCAGTAGTACACGACTTTGGTGAGGCCGCACTTGGTGTCTAGTGTTCAGTTTCGGCCAAATTGTTAAAGGAAAGACTGGAAAGAGTGCAAATGAAATATACAAGGATGTCTCCAGGACTCACCGGTCTGAGTTATGGACAATGTTTGGAAAAGCATGGAGTCCTGTGCTTAGAGTTTCAGAGAATAAGAGAGGAACTCAAAGAAGTGTATACGATAATGAGTATGGATGCACTCAGTCTTTTTCCCAGGATTGTGGAATCAAGGAATAAAGGGCATCAGTTTAAGGTTCGAGGAAAATAATAAAAGGGAACATCAGGGGCAGCGACTTTGCTCAGAGGGTGTACAAATATGGAATGATCTACCAGAGGAAGTATTTGATGCGAGTACATTAAGAACATTTAAAAGGTATTCGTGCCTCTATATGGAGAGAAAAGATTTAGAAGGAGAGCCTCTCGACACAAGTAATCAGTCATGAACCGTCAATAAATAATTCGAACAATGAAAACACTAAGTCACTGATAAATTGCCCGCACCACACACATATAGGCACGGTTAAAACTATTGATTTTATAGGCGGAGGGCAGGATCGAAAAGTAATCAAATGACCCCGCTCCGCAAGCATTACTGGAACGATCATCTTGAGTATAGACGTCTGGGTGTGTTTGGTCTGCTTATCCTGGTTTGTTCTTGAGGAATCTGCGCACTGTATTTTTTGAGTATCTGTTCTTCTTGAATACGTTGTATCGGTGGTTCTCCTCTGTATAGGCGATCCTACGTAGGACAAACAGGAAGAAAGTTAACCCCAGGATACACTAACACCAGCTCGCGACAAAAGGAGATGACCCACTCTCCCTCGTAGCCCTCCACACGGATGAAAAAAGCCACCAGTTCGACTGGGACAACACATCTATCCTGGAACAGGCTCAGCAAAGATATGCCAGAGAATTCCTAGAGGCCTGGCATTCCAACCATAACCCCATAAACAAACACATAGATCTAGATGCCATCTATCAACCCCTCAGAAAACGAACAGGAAATGACAACATCACAAACCCCAGGAACCCCATACAGGAGAAAAATATAAATAGAAAGCAGGAGACAACAGCTTCGCTTCACTTGGAGGTCGCCACTGATGATGTTACCTAGCCAGGTAATGAAACATCTGGATATCAAACCTACAGCTCGGCGAGCAAACCTAGACCCTAAATCATCTTGTTCTTTATTATATTGTTTCTTGACCTTCATTTTTCGGTTTCTTTCAATTAATTGCAGAAGATACATAGTGCCTCGAGCACAACTGGAAAAGCCTTATAGCAAATGGTGAGGGGAATGAACTGTCTATCTTCGCGTTGTATACATGCACCAACTTCAGAAATGTTTGGAACTTGTCGACTTGTGATGTTTTCGGTCCAACAGCCCTATCCCCAAGCTATCGATCGACGTAAGAGCCAAACACATCGTTGTTGGCAGACAATCAAATACCGTGATCAATAATTTCACAGATAAATAAAATTTTGTGGCGACAAACAGTGAGGAGCATAATCGTAGCTTGCAGGAAGGCGCAGATTGGAATTCAACCTGGAGATATGTCATGTGATGTGCTTTTTCAGGACAAACTAGAATATAGAATGCATGGTGAACAATCAATATCTGACTAGCACAGATTAGCAAAGGAACATTAAATTGTTTGTCCACCATGGAACGTGACAGTCTGGAAACAGATTATGCAGCCCAACAAACCCACACCAACCCTACAAAGAGCATCCAAACCAGACCAACTGCTTACTCCGGTAATCCTTCATTTCCCTGAAGACTGCACATAAACTACACATCCTTGGGCGAGAAGAAATATAATTCATTCAGGGAAGGAACTATGAACAGGTGGCATAGATTTAAGGTCAGGATCAGGCGTTTCCGAGGAGAATTGAGGCATTTTTTTTCAGACAGAGAGTGGCTTCAATATGGCAATCACGAGCTGGAATGTTGCTCAAGGTGAAACCCTTCGTAAAATGAAAGAAGTATTTATATTAGCACGTGTAATGCCAAGCCATACACGGTTACGGGCCGAGTTCCATAAAATGAGATGCAAAATGTTCATTTGATGGATTAACGGTGCAGAGCGTTTGGGTGCATTAGCCTGTTCCTGTCCTATAGATCTTCATATCTGCTCACTTGACAAAGGTCTTCTTATTTCACATTACCCCTAGCTGAGGCTCCTCTGTCACTCGCCCCGCCCCCCCGCCTCCCGCTTGTTGAGACATTGTAGAAACTGTGATTACAATGAACACAGAACATTGAATGTAGAAATTTACAGCACAATACAGGCACTTATGCACTCGATGTTGGGCCGACCCGTGAAATTAATTTGATGCCCATTTAACCTACTGAATTCCAGTATTATCCAAATGCCTTTCCAAAGTCCATTTAAATGCATTTAATGTCGGCGAGTACCATTGTTGCAGGCAGGCCGTTCCATGCTCCTACTGCTCTCTGAGTTAAGAAAATACCCGTAATAACTGTCCTAAATCTATCAACTCTCAATCGAAAAAAATGTCTCCTCATGTTAGCTTTCACCATGAGAGTAAAATGGCACTCACTATCCATTCTATCTAACAATCAGATTTTCTCGATTAAGTCTTGAATCAGTCACGTCAAAATCTTCTTCTATCCAAGGAAACAGCCTCGGTTTCCCCAGTCTTTCCTCGTTAGAAATTTCTTCCATACCAGGCAGCTTCCTACTAAATCTCCTCTGAACCCTCTTCCAAAGCTTCCACATTTTTCCTACAATGCAATGATGAGAACTGAACACAATATTCCAAGAGCGGCTTTCCCATTGTCTAAAACAGCTGAAGCATGACCACGTGGCTCCTAAACTCAATCCGTCTACCAATAAACGCCAATACACCATTTGGTTTCTCCAAAACCCTATCAACCATGGAGGTAACCTTCAGGGATTTATGTTCCAGGACACCGAGATCTCTCTGTTGACCATCCTGCATTCCTCTCATTCCTTCTGAAGGGAACTACCTCACACTTTTCTCCATTAAACTCCATTTGCCATTTCTCAGCCCAGCACTGCAACTTATGTATGACCGTCTGGAAACCACAACATCCTTCGGCATTATTGACAACTCTGCCTAACTTTGTGTCATCCGCAAATTTATTAACCCTAACTTTCAAACTCACATCCAAATCACTTTT
>NC_057758.1:7979716-7985136 GCF_004010195.1 Chiloscyllium plagiosum
CTGAAGATCCTAGGAATGTATTCATTAGAGTTTGGAAGGTTGAGGCGAGATCTAATAGAAACTTACAAAATAATGCATGGTTTAGAAAGGGTGGAAGCTGGTAATTTGTTTGTCAAGCGGGAATACGAGGCAACGGTGGGCACAGCCTGAGGATTAAAGAGGTTCAATTTAAAACAGAGATGAAGAGACATTTCGTTAGCCAGAGAGTGGCGGACCTGAAAAATTAATTTCCACGGAGCGCAGTGGAGACCGGGACATTAAATATCTTCAGGGCAGAATTTGATAAATTCATAATCTTGAAAGAATTAAGGGATTGGCGAGAGTGCGGGTAACTGGCGTTGAAATGCCCATCAGCCATGGCTGACTGGTGTCGTGTACTGGATGGGTCGAATAACCTTACTTCCATTCCTATATCTTATGGACTTATGAATGCTCCTGGCATTGATTTACACACATTTAAACCAAGATGCGGGTTGCCTGTAACCTCTCACAACCTTGTAAATCTATCCCAGACCTCACTTCCCTCAACCTCCTGTCTGCTGCAACAATTGAAGTTCCCATCCGACTGTTGCATTGGATTATCTTCCTCCCGCCAGCCCCCAGGGAGCAGAAGAAATTTTCTCACCCAGCATATTGATACCACTCTAGTTCAGATGAGACCATCCTGTTTGTCGATAACCCACCATTCTCAGAAAGAGCTCCAATTATCCAAGAATCCAAAAGACGTCCAGCTGAACCATTCCAGCAGCCACGTGTTACAATCGATTCTCTCCCTATTCCTAGCATGTGCCACGGACAACAAACCAAAGATAATAACTCTGTTTGTTCCGTCTCTCAGCTTACAACCTAGCTCCCTGAACTTTTGCCTTAGGTCCTTACTTATCTTCCTTCCTCTGTCGTTGGTGACAACTTAGACAACGACTTGGGTCTGCTTCCATTACCCGTCAAGGATAACGATAACATGATCAGAGATATCACAAACCTTGGCACCTGGGAGAAATCAAACCAATCCTGAGTCACTCTAGTTCCCACAAAAGCTGCTTTCTGTCCTCCTGACTATGGACTCTCCAATGACTAAATCTCTGCTCCTCTTCCAGTTCCCCTCTGAGCAGCAGGGACAGACTGTCCACCAACGATCTATTCCCCATTACCTACCACTGTTGCGTCTTTCCCCCAACATTATCCAAAACGGGATACTAGTTGCTGAGGCGTACCACCACAAAAATAATTCCTGCACTGCCTAATGGTCCCTTTCCCTACCTCTGATGGTAAACTATTCACCTTCTTCATGTGGCTGTCGAGTAACTACCTCCCTGTAACTCCTCAAATTAACTGTCTCTGCCTTCTGAAAGACCCGACGTTCACCCAGCTCCAGCTGCAGCTCCCCAACTTGGTTCTCGAGGCAGTGGTTTTGGGTGCCGATGAAGTCAGCAATGAGCGTGAAGTGACTTAATTAACAAACGTGCATAAATCCGTTGAACCATCCTTGTTGTTTAAGAATGATCCTTTTCTCCCCATTTCAATACACAGCGTAAAAAAAAAATATATTTATTTTAAATTACGTTGTATTCCAACAGACCAACTGTCTTGCTCTCGGTTCAGCCGGCTAAAAGAGCGACACATATACTCTGTAATTTTCTGAACTTAGTTTAACAAGCGCATTTAGGTTTCACAAAAAAGAAGTCTGGATTTTTAAGTGTGACTGAAATCAACTGAGTTTCACATAAAAAGACATTTGGATTTTTAGCTTTGACTGTAACTGGAATAAACAATCCAATTAACAAACTCACGTGTTGACGTGTTGATAGCAGTCCCACATCGATGAGTAATGTCTCTCAGGGACTTCTCTCTCTGCTCCATAGAAGGATTCGTGGCTGAACTGCACAGAATAATTCTCCACCCACTGACGGGAAAGCGCCATGAATTTCAATGATTTCTATCCATACTTTCTCGAAGGATACGGCATCCATTTATCATGGGTAATGGAGCCTTCTACATCCAAGGTATATTTCAGGATTTTGAGAGGATATACTACCCACTACTTGCTGTCATCAGTGTCCCCCGTAAGTGTTAAGCATCCTTATCAATTTTCTAAATCGTGTTGTACTCTTCACTCAATGTCCTGAAACGATTCCTAATCGACGTTTGCTGGTAGATCGATTGTTGATTCCTCCTTTCTCCCCTTGGTATATATGGTGAACTGTTAAGCTATATTAGTCCAGTCTACCTTACATTGTCGACATAGTGACTACTGGAGACGAGTTGGATTGATTCGCTGCTTCTTATTCTCGTGCATATGGATCTATTTATCTATGAACAAATGAGAAAGGTCACCTGCAGTCCTCTGCAGTAGGTTGGCGATATTTGTTTGATAGACCATGAATAATGTGTCCAAAATTATGCGTCTGTAGATCCATTGTATTTAATATAAGATGAGAGCATAGCAGGATACAGACACATACATACACAATCTCTCACACAATCTCACTTTTACCAAAATGCATACACCCACTATCACTCACATACAATCTTTCAGATTCTTTCCCAAATGCACATAAACATTCACTGTCTCACTTTCTCGCTGTATCTATTACAAACGTGCACACACACACACACACACACATAGACATACAGATACACACACACATTCACACCATAATCTGTGACAAACACGCAGATATTCAGACAGTCTCACCCGCACACTGACAAAATACGCCCCATGTCGGGTCAGGGTGGGTTTCTTACCCCTTCCCGCCTCAGGCGACTGACTGTGTGGAGTTTGCACATTCTCCCCGTGTCTGCGTGGGTTTCCTCCGGGTGCTCCGGTTTCCTCCCACAATCCAAAGATGTGCAGGTCAGGTGAATTGCCATGCTAAATTGTCCGTAGTGTTAGTGTAGAGGTATGGGTGGTTTGCGCTTCGGCGGGTCGGTGTGGACTTGTTGGGCCGAAGGGCCTGTTTCCACACTGTAAAGTAATCTAATCTAATCATGTCGAAAAGGGTGGTGCTGGAAAAGCACAGTGGAGTGGCAGCATCCCAGGAGGAGAAGAGATGACGTTTAGAGCATCAGACTATCATCAGCAATGAGTGGGTGGGACAAGGGGCCTGAGGGATAAATGGGATTTGCAGGGAAAGATAACTGAGAATGCGATTTTTAGTTTGAGGTTGGCAATGATGGAGATTGTTTGGAAAGGAGGGCGGAGAGGAGAGGTGAAGTAAAATGGAGAGTTAGGGCAGTTCATGAGGGCGGAGCTGATTTTGAAGGTTGGCTGTGGAATAGGGTGGGGAGTGGGGTGGGAGGGAAGGAAAGAACCTGGTGAAATGTACATCGATCCGGTGCATTCGGAGGATCCCATGGGCGGAAGATAATGCCTTCTTCCTCCAGGCGTCGCGAGACGAGAGTCTGGCAGTGGAGGAGATCCAGGACTCGCATGTTCTTGACTGTTAAGACGGGGAGGTAAAGTGTTCTGCCACAGGGCGGTGGGATTATTTACTCCATATTTCCGATAGATGATCTCAGAAACGTTCCACAAGTAGCCTTCCAGTCACACCAATTTCGAGGAGATTACACCAAAAGCAATGACAACAGTAGATGACGTGTGCAGAAGCAAAGCTAAATCTCTGTGCAAGTGCGAAAAGATCGTTTTGGAACATGGACGGGGGTGAGTTTGAAGGTGTGTGTTCAAATCCTGCTCATTCAGTGACGTTAACGAAAGGTGCCAGGAGTGGATAATGTGGTGGTGGAGGCCGTGGCCCTAACGAGGGAGTCACAGTGGTTGCTGCGAAATGCAGATAGCAGTGGAAAGATAAATATATCCCAGGTGGCGGACATGACTGAGGGTGTTAAGTTGTACCGAGAGGTTGGGTGGTGCAAGTTGAGGAGCGGGGAATTCTGACCTTGTTGCAATTGAAGGGGTAGGGTTTAAGGGAAGAGGTGAGCGAAATGGAGGAGATGCACTGGAGAGAGTTTTCGACTCGGCGGAGAGGAATTTGCAGACCTTGAAGAAAGAGGCCTTCTGGGAATTTCTTTGGTGGATTAGATGCGGCAGATAAATTGTACGGAATGGATCGAGCTTTCACTGATACCAAGGTGGGAGGAGGTGCTGTGCAGGTAGCTGTGGAAGGCAGTGGGATTCAGTTCGATATCAGTGTTGGGTCTGGCATTAGAAAAGAAGACGGAGAGGAAGTGGAGGGAGGTGCCCGAGATGGTCTCGGTGTATTTGAGGTCAGGGTAGAAGGTATTGGTTAGGCTAATAAATTGTTCATGCTGCTTGCGGGAGCGGGAGCTGTCGACGATACGTTCTTGATGAAGCGGTGAAAATGGTGGCAATTAGGAGATACGTTCTTGATGAAGCGGTGAAAATGGTGGCAATTAGGACCCATGCAGGTGGCCAGGATTAACCCTTTTCACTTCAGGAAGTGAGATGATTGGAAGAAGGTTTTATTGAGGGTGAGGTCCAGTTCATCAAATCGGACGAACGTGTTCGTGGAACTGTACCATTTGGGTGAGCGGATGAGGACGAATTTGAGGGTTTGCATGCCTTAGTTTGGAAGAAGACTATGAAGGGGATATACATATCCATGGTGAAGATGAGGCTTGGGAGCCAGATAAGTGAAAGTAATGGGTGAGGTGGATGGATTGGGTGACAGCCCGAACATATGCGGGGAGAACCTAGACCAAGCTGGACAGGAGAGGGCCGAGGTATGGATTAGCACGTTCTTTATGGAAGGAGATGTGTGAGACATTAGGTCAACCAGGACAGTCAGGTTTGTGAATTTTAGGTCGTAGATAGAACCGGGCAATGCAATGTTGCCGGCTGAGGTTTGAGGCTGTGGATGGGAGATCCCCGAGGTGATGAGTTTGTGGGCGGTCTAGATGATGATAGTTTGGTGTTGGAGGGTGAGCTCGTGGTTCAGTGGGCAGCAGGAAAAGGCGTCCCTGAGTTGATGCCAGTCTTCAGAGTTGTGGAGATTAGTGCACCAAACTACCACTGTGCCCGCTTTCTCAACTGGTTTGCTGGGTAGTGATAGACATCAGCATTGCTCCCAGCAGTGCCTGCCTCTTCCTCGCGTATGGGGAACAGTGCATCTTCGCAGCTGCACCGGCACCATTCCCAAACATTTCCCCCACTGTGTTGATGATTGTATCAGCGCCATCTCGTGCTCCAACGAGGTATTTGAACAGTACATACATTTTAATAAGACTTTATACCCTGACCACAAATTCACTTGGACCATTTCGCTCACCTCCCTCTCTTTCCTGTACCCCTCTATTTCCGTTTCTGGCGCCAGACTCACCACAGAAAGTAATTTCCCGGCTCACTTCGTCGACGAGAGCCTTCAGCACATCACTTTTTCTGCACATATGCCCTTGAAGTGCACCAATCACAACAAGCACAGACACACCCCCCCCCCCCCCCC
>NC_057758.1:7985826-8010826 GCF_004010195.1 Chiloscyllium plagiosum
TCTCTCTCTCACAAACACACCATCTTTCTCTGTCACACACGCAAACACAATCTCTCTGTCTCGTACATAGTTTCACTTTCTCACGTACACTGACTGTCTTTGTCTCTCTAATAAAATTTCTGTGTCTCACGGGCTATGAATCTCACACATAGTCTCTCTGCCCCTCTAACACAGTCTCTGTGTCTCACACACGCTATTTCTACCTCAAACACACAGTCTCCCTTTCTCACATATACAGTCTCTGTACCTTGCACACATCCTCTCTCTCTCACACACAATACACATACACACAAATTCACGCGTGCACACGTGCACACATACGGAAACATAAATATTCTCTCTCACACACACAGTATGCCTGTCTCACACACAGAGTCACACTCTCTCACAAAAACACAGCCTGTCTTGTCTCTCTAACACAATCTCTCTGTCTCACACACACTGTCTGTCTCTCTGTCTCTTGCGCAGTCTCCCTGTCTCTCTAACACAACCTCTCTGTCTCACACACACCCTGTGTCCCTCTCGCTCTCTCTCTCTGTCTCTCTCTCAAACACACACACACAGTTTCCCTGTCTCTATAACACAGTTTGTTTGTCTCTCGCACCCACACTGTCCCTCAAACACAATCTCTCTGTCAGTCGAACACAGTCTCCCTGGCTCACACACTGATGGTAGCACGGTGACTCACTGGTTAGAGCTGCTGACTCATAGTGGCAAAGATCTGTGTTCGATCCCAACTTTGGACGGTTTTATGCATGGAGTTTGCACATTCTCCCTGTTTCTGCATGCGTGTCCTCTGGTTGTTCCGGTTTCCTCCCAGAATCCAAAGATGAGCAGGTTAGGTAAATTTGCCATGCCAACTGGCCCAAAGTATTAGTGCATTAATCATAGAGAAATTGGTGAGGGTGAGTTTCTGTCTCGCATACACTTTCACTATCTCTCTCACTCTCTCGGTTTCACACACACTGACTCTGATTACAGCCTCACTGTCTCACACACAGTCTGCCAGTCTCTGTAAAACAGTCTCTCTCTCTCTCTCTCTCTCTTTCACACACACACACACACACACACACACACACACACACACACACACACACACCACACACACACACACACACTCAGGCACAGGGAAACCTTGACATCCAATGGAATTCCCATTGCTGATTCCAACACAAGGAAACCCCTGGAAGTAACCTTTGACCAGAAAGCAACTGAAACAGCTACACCAATTTCATTGCTAAAAGAGCAGGCCAGACGTTTGGGGAGTTGTAGAAATCGCCCTGGTAAAATAAAATACTGATTTCTTTCAGGATTTGCAATATTTACGACTTTTCAATTGTCGAAATAAAGCTCTGGGATATCCTGGGGCAGTAACCGATGCCAAAATTTCTTTCAATCCGTATTAATCCCGTCATCTCCTCTGCACTCACACGTCGTCAACTCTTCTTTCCTCCTTTCTTCTTGTCTCTTGCTCTCTCTGTATCTCTCCTGCCCTTGTCCAAGTGTGTCTGACACTTGCATTCCTTTAGCCTCTCCCAGCCCCACCGTTCCTCGCAGCTTGTCCTTCTCATCTCTTAAATGCAAAGGTGAAACGAGTTAGAACATAGAACATACATCATTACAGCGCAGTACAGGCCCTTCGGCCGACGATGTGATGCCGACCTGTGAAACCAATCTGAAGCCCAGCTAACCTACGTTACTTCATTCACATCTGTATGCCTATCTAATGCCCATGTAAATGTTCTTAAAGTTGGCGAGTCTATTACTGGTTGTAAGCAGGGCTTTCCACGCCCCTACTACTCTCTGAGTATATTTTCATTCTATTTCATTGAGTTCAGAAAATTGAGAGGTGATCTAATCAAAACACAGAGGATTCTTAAGTGGCTTGACCGGGTTAAAGCTTTGTTAGTGTCTCTCTATGTGGGTGAGTGCTGGACCAAACGGCATCATTTCAGGAAGAAATAGGCAAGCAAATTAACGACTAAAGTAAAAAAAGAATTATTTTTCTCAGAGGATTGTCTGCCTTTTGAATGCAAGATCGCGGTGATGGGGATGTGGTCCAGAGTCCTTATATTTCAGACTGAGAGAGTTGGAGTGGGAGGTCGAGTTGAAGTGTGAGACCATGGTGTGGCGGAATTGGTTGGTGCGGGTGTCGAATACGTGTTACTTGAATCGCTCCACAAGTTGGTGTCCAGTCTCAAAGATTCCTTTCGCATCTGACAGAGATTTATCTGTAAGCGGGCCACTTCAACTCCCATCCTACTTCACTATGGACGTGCAGTTCCTGGGCCTTATCTATGTTTAAACCCAAACCATCTGAAGCCTGGAGGAAGAACGTCCCCTTTTCTGTCTTGGGACCCTCCAAAGCTACGGAATCAATAGGATTTTACATGTTTCCTGATTTCTGCTCTCTTCCACCTTATCCCAAATCTAACTCCAACTAATCGGCTCTCCGATTTATCTGTCTATGTGTGTGTGTGAGAGAGGGAGAGATAGAGATAGAGAGAGCGAAGCTCTGGCGTGGAGAAGGGCCTTGTGTGTGTCCGTGTGTGCAAGAGAGAGCGAGAGGGAGAATCAGTGGTTTGCAGAAGGTTTTATGTCTCTGTGTGAGAGAGTGTGGTTAACCATTGTGATATGGTTTGTATGCACAATTGATTGTGGGTTGTTAACTATGTGTGGCTTTTCCCCGGAGCACGAGATGTGGGAGTGTTTTGCTTTTATTTTACACTGTAGGGATTTAAGAGTGTTTAATTAGAGACGTTATTCAAGAAACTATTATTGATGTAGTGCATTCTGCTGATGAAGTACTAGAGCAGTTTACTCAATACGAATGAGAATTGGTTGTTATAATTCATTATCTGAAACGACGGAGGTTTAGTGACTGATATATTGGTAAGGGAAAATTGCATGTTGTAGATTAGGGAATACCTGTATTAAATGACGAGGCAGTAACCGACTTGTAAAACATAAGGGAACATTGTGAGAACAGAGATAATAGATAAGCTGCACTGATATATGTATATATATATATATATATATGTGTGTGTGTGTGTGTGTGTGTGTGTGTGTATCGCAGCATGAATGCATGAATAAAGACACTGAAATTGAAACACTAAGTAAGCTATTTCCAGGAGCATGAAATAATATCGTTAAGTTTTCTGAAAAACGATAGAAGAACGAAGGATTTTTTAACTAAATGGCCGAAGAGAGTACTTTTGACGTAAATATGTGCGATGAAATGGAAGGATTAATTCAGAATTATAGACATAGGATAATTCAAAGAACAGAATACTGAAGTGAGAAGACGAGGTGGAAACCTTCAAGCTGTTGAAGGAGAGGAGTGGCAGAAAGTTTGTCAGGCATTAGTTGCAACTGATGGAGGTGCCAGAGAGGAGAATAAGCAATTTCTGTGCACAAAGGCTGGGGATGAAATCATGTCCCCGTGCTCAGTGCAGAACAAAGAGCCTTCATATATGGAGGCCCAGCAGGGACAGCAAGTTTTATATCGCACGGTGGAAGACTTAGAAACCTCCCTCCCCCGCTATTTAGGTGAGCAAAATGTAACCCACTGTTCCTTAATGGGCTGTGCAATACCGCTCTATGGGAAGTTGAATTGGGAAAAAAGCCTACATTGAACAGAATGTATTAAGAATAAAACTAGAGAAAAACTAGAGAAACAGACGAGGAGGCAACAGAATTAGAAGCTATTGATTGTAAAGAGAGAGATTGCGAGGGGAAATTCAGAAGCTATGCAGGTTAACAGAAGGAAGGGATTAGGAGACATACTTAAATCATAGTAGGGATGTTAGGCAGAAACAGTCGGAGAGTGATAGGGGAGTGACCCGGGAAGGAAAGATTAGGAGGCAGTAGTGTGATCAGGAAAATTAGCCTGAACAGAACAAGCGGAAAAAAAGAATATCAAGATATAGAATTAGTTTGAAGTGGAATCTGATGAGAATTTACAATGTAGCAGCTTTAATAATGGCAAGACAACCCCACCTGGGAACATATTGCCTTTGATTATAAAAGGGTGAAGACAGCCACAATACATTCCTTGTGGAGCCCAGGAACTGGAAGAGCTGATGAATGTGTTGAGAAGTTGACATAATGGGCAGGAAAGTGAATTACAGCCATTGAGGACGAAACCACAGAACGGTTCCTTGCATTGGGGGATTTGAAGGTACTGCTAATAAAGGTAGTGGGACTATCGCAACTAAGAGAGATAATAAACTGCGCACGCTTGAAAAATGTAGTGGATAATCCGATGTTTGATGATGCTGGGTTTGATCGAGTCAGACAGAATGCATACCTGGCACGTGGAGATTGTTATACGCCTAATATTGATCCTTAAGGTTGAACAGAGACTCCACTCGGATACACTGAAAACCCGGCAGCTTATTTGGAAAACCAGTTGAAAACGTGGAGGCTTGAAACAAAAAAAAATCTGCAAGATAGTCAGCTGTTGAACACAATGTTCTGGACTGCTTTGTTGAAGCAATCTCCCCTCAAGTCAAATCTAAGTTAGAGGAGGTAGATGGTCTGACTTACATGGCAGCCAGGAATTCCGAGGTTACGCAATCCGAACGTTCAAAAGACTTGTGTGAAAGACAAGAAGATGCTGGTGGAACAGCAGGAGGAAGTGCAAAGAAATTTGACACTACTGCAGCTCCAGGAACTTAAAAAGAACGAGAGAGAGAAAAACACTGTTGCCAGTTACAACGGGATTGATTGTCGGCAAGTATGATGAGTAATATGGTGCTCCAGGAAAAACCATCTAAAGCTACCTGGCAAGGGCCAGAAAATGCTCATCAGATAATAAACATTTTTGGAGAGACTTTTCCACAGTTACCATACCAAGAGCAAAATGAATTTAAAACTTTGGGGCGAGAGTGGGGGTGGGGGTGGGTGGGAGGGGGCCGGGAGAGAGTGGAGCAAAGTGTATGGCGAGAAGTCAGATACAGAGAGGATCAGGACTTGTGTGTTGGGGGTCTTGTGACCCATGCCATTTAAGACGAAATTGCTCTTACTGGCCCTGGCCCTTCAGGTCCCAAGTTGGACCAATGAGTCAGAAAGGTCCGGCTGTCCTGCCACAAATTCCTACAGGTTCGAGGGAACCTGTAAATCTGTATATGATGTGTTCGGATTGCCCAGAGAACCCGAGTGAGAAGGGGCAATATCCTGTGATAACGCAGGAAGCTGAACATGATACTTTTGTCCAGGTTAGTATCGAAGAAGGGTTGAGGCCTATGATGATAGATACTGGAGCTACGTATATTTGTGTTAAACCGCATATGCCTCGCACCTTCCCACTTTAGGTACATGGTGCTGATGTGGGGAGAGTGAAATCACCGAATCCAGTAGAAATAAGATTAAAACCGGGGGCACTTTTGAGAAAAAATCTCAGTATCCTTGGATAGCTGAGGCAACAACAGCACAGGGAGTGTTGGAATCAGGAGTATTTAGGGAAACATGCAGCCCGTGTAATACTCATTTGCGGCCTGTTGCAAGAAGTGGATAAGTCTAAATTTTCATAACATTGTACATCATTTTATGGCAGTTGTGTAAGATTGGCTAGCATTTGTTCCAAACCCACATTCTTTGCTAACATATGTACTACCGGCAGGACATTGGTTTTCAGTGATTGACTTGTGCACAGCTGCCTTTAGTCTTCCACTGGCAATATTTGTTCGTTTTTATGTACAGGGCAAGGCAGTATCCTTATAATCTAACGCCACAGGGGATTAAGCATTTGCCACATATATTTATTCAGGTGTTGAAGATGGATCTGGAGATTCTGCCATTGGACAGAACATTAATACAGTATGTTGATGATTTGTGAGTTTGCTTTTACAGTCAACGGTGAGCGTGAAACCACATCTATTCTGGAAAGCTTGGCCTGTGTTGGTCATAAGATGGCTAGGCAGAAGCTACAATGCTGTAAGCAGCTTACTGAGGATTTGGGTAGGCTTATATCGAAGTGAAGTAACGTGATAGCACCTGATCAGATTTAGGCAACAATTCTGGATCCCACGCCTGTGAAAGCTGGATAGATGATGACATTTTAGTGGATGATAGAGTTTAACTCTGATTAGATTGAGGAGTGTTTCGAATTTCCCGCTCCTCTGCGGAAAATAATGACGGGGTCACGTCAACGGAGTCTGCAGAGTGTGCTGCATTGGAATGAGGACTCTGCAGCACCTTTAAATACTCTTCAGCAGGCATTGCAGTCGCCTCAGGCGTTGGGTCTAATTTTGAGAAACGTTTCTAACTTTAAGTGTTAAACAGACAGAGAGGATATTATGTTGCAGAACTCGCACAAGAGACGGGCTTTGGCGTGGGAGGGGTGGATCGCTAAGCAGCCTAATGCATATTATAGCAACATACTTGATGGAGTGGTTTAGGGATATCCACTCGTTACCAGGAGCTGGTGACGACTCATTTTGCCCATGAGAAGGCCTCCTCCGTAACGATGAGCCATCCTGTGATCTTGTGCACGCATCATGAGGTGGCGGCATTGTTAGATAAAGGGCAGTTTGCATTGATGCTGGGGTCCGAAACGGCTGGTTTGGTAAAGAGATCAAATGGTGCTCAGTGGCCTTTTTTTGTTCATATATAAGCAGCTAAGACTTTAGGCTAAAGCCTTAACGTTTTGGAACTGACCTGCATAATGACACATGAGTCGTTAGTCCGAAAAGCGGAAGTTTTATTTAAGTCAGTTCAGCAATGGAAACAGTTTGCTCAACCGTCTGTCCTGCTGCTTTTCGAACTTTGACGTATGTGCCTCTGTTTCAGCTTTACTCACTTTTTAAAGGTGTGTATTTATTGGGAGTGTTGTTTGCATTCGAAGCAGCATAAATAAGTCTCATTTGGATAGACTGCGTTCGATGGGTATTCTATATTCTGTTCTTTTTGTTACGTTCCGTAATTTTGTTAAAAACATTTGTCCGTTTTGAAGGCTGGGTGATTTTTACTGTATACTTACCTCAACAAATTGCAACGTTACAGTGTGTGCTTGCTGCTGAATAATGTGTTGCATGGACTGACCTTCTCCATAACTGATTGGGTGCGCGTCCGTGATTTGAAACAGCAAGTGGTAGGTACCAGTCTCTATATTTTGGGTATTGATTTCGTTGGATAGACAAATATTGGAACAACAATGGCACTTGCATATGCCAAGAGTTATCTGGAGGTGGACACAGTGACTTTGGACGTTTTTCAAAAGGTGAATACGGCCAGACTGCTGCAATTCGCAGACAAACCGGGGTTCTAGCTGCCTCATTTTTTGAGTAAAGGATAAATGATTAAAGAAGTAGCTCAGCAACTAAACTTGCTGGATAAACCATCAGAAACTTTGGAGACAGCAAAAGTTGAATTGCAAATGATGCAGCTTGAGCTCGAGGCGAGAGAGAAGGAAAGGGCAGCAGAAATAAAACAGTTGAGTTACGGTTAGGAGGTAAGAAAAGGAAAAGAACGAAGGGCTTTAGCGGGTGGGAAAGGAAACAGAGAGATTGAAATTCAAAACTTCACACTTAAAAAGGAAAGCCAGCTCAAAAGGATGGAGATGGAGTCTAAAAGCAAGTATCGTGAGGACGGGAGTGGGAGTGAGGAACCCCATAGTGGGTAAAAACCGAGTGAGAAACTGCTGAGGTATGTTCAAGTATTGCTTATATTTTCTGAGAGGGATGTCGAAGCCTTTTTCATTTCATTTGAAAATGTCACGAAACAAATTCAGAGGCCAGTGGCAATGTGGTTTTCCTTGATCAAGATACGGCTACTGAACTCGTGGCATCACTATCAGAGGCGCAACTGCAGAATATGAAGTGGTGAAAACGCCATCTTAAATGCATATGAGCTTGTACAAGAAGCCAACAGAGACGTTTCAGGAATCTTGGAGGGACCCTGGTCAAACTTTTATTGCGTTTCAAATGATCAAGCAGTGTAATTATGAGCGGTGGAAAAGAGCTTTAAAATCCAGCAAGCCTACGATGCCCTGAGAGAGGTAAGTATTTTGCAGGAATTCAAAAATTCACTTACTGAATCAGCGCAAAAACTTGTGAAAGAGTGGAGTGTTAAAACGGCGCAGTTAGCAGCCGAAGTGGCCGATGAATATGAGCTGATCCACATAACACGACTTGGCTTCAAATAATCAATTCAATTCCGTGATTGATAGAAATTGGGGCAAAGAGAGAGACTCACGTAGAAAATGAATTGTAGATCTCAGTGAAGATCAATACGGATACCTTACCACAGGGTAAAAAAGGAAACCCTTGAAGGGGACAAATAAGGAACAGGCTGCGATGTTTTCAATGTAATAACGTGGACCACATGAAATCACGCTGTTGGTGGCCGAGGCGAAAGCCAGATGTCGGAAAACAGGGCAAGCCTGGGAGCCTTTTTGAACTCGTAACAAACAGCTCAAGAGAAATGAGACAACTGTGTTCGCGTGTACAAGATGATTAGAAGTTAATTTAGAACGAAGTGGAAGACCTGCTCATAAAAAGAAAACCTGCAATGATAATGTTTATCCACATAGGCTAGAGGTAGTAAGTGAATAGGTTATACTATTAAGGGATAAAGGATTCTTTCAGTCTGTAATGCTGAAGGATAAGGAGACATATACTCTGAAGGAGTATTGCCAGAAAATGCACTGGGAAAAGGGAATTAATGGTGAGACAAAAATGCTCAATTATATAAGGCAAGGCGAGAGTGTTCGGAAAATAGTGCAAAACTTGAGGGAGGAGTACTGGATGACCACTCAGCTCGTCCAGGCATCAAACCAACATTGAAATCATTTTATGTTATGGCTGTAGATAGTTAAGTCCATCAATTGCATTGCGGAAAACATCAATAGTCTGTGTCTGTGTTTAATAGCATAACAAGTGGGCAGATAGTAATGTATTTCTTTATTTCAAAGACGCTGGAAGAATATGCCAAAACGGTCGATTCCCTGTACCCGATGGTTCTGTTGTGGCATTCTTTTCTAATTGCATACATACTTACAACTACCCAGGGCGCGCTGCTTCTTTCTTCCATTATCACGTCAGCTTCCAGCTCATCAACATTTCAAGCAACTTCCTTCATTTTTCGACTTAACATCTCCAAGTTTCCATTGGTTTATCTACCAGTTCCTGAACCCCCAAACTGACAGCATTTCTTGAAAACAGAAATCGACAGGTAAACTCGCCGCACCCCACCCCCCTTTACGCGGATCTTTGCACAAAAAATCCTTCTCGAATAGATCAATATTGGGAGCAGATTGCGTGCAAGTTGGCTGCCTTTATCTGCTTTAATAATACGGTGGCAGCACGGACCTTGTAAGAGCATGCCCGGTCAATGAGATGTTCTGGAATTCTGAGAGGTGCTTTCTGTTATGCATTTATTTCTGAATCTGTCCTGATCTGCGACCTTCTCAGCAGCTCACATGACTTCTGTCTCTGTCTCTCCCCACCCCCTTCTTGCCTCTAAATATCTGGTCGTCTCCAGTTCGCTGCCTCTGTATTTTCACCCTCTCATTCTCACACTATCTCGTTAATTACTTTCTATCTCTCCCTTTCTCCTTCCACAATAGAATCCCACAAACTACTCATTTTACCTTCTCAATAATTTTACCCTGATTCTACCTGCCCTTCGTCTTATGGATCACTCTTTCAACCTTCTATCTTCAGAATGTTTTTGTGCCGATGCTGGCCTTGCAGTGCTTAGTTGACACGCTGGTTGGTTTACAATGCAGAGTGATGCCTTCAGTGAATTTTGTTAGTTTTGATTTGATTTGATTTTTACGGTTACACCTACATAAGTTGAGTGAAAGAACGATGTTGTGCATGTCATACAAAGAACAAAAGGTAAAGAAAATTTACAGCCCAGGGATAGGACATTCGCCCCCACCGCCAAGCCTGACCTGATCCAAATGTACTGTCTAAACGTGTCGGCCAATTCCTAAGCGTCTGTGTCCTTCTGCTCCCCACCTACTCATGCCTCTGTCCGGACGCATCTTAAAAGAATCTGCCGTGCCTGCCTCTACCACCTCTGCTGGCAAGGCGTTCCAAACGACCACCACACTCTGTGTGAAGTACTTGCCGCGTGTTTCCCCCGTAAACATCCCACCTCTCACTTTGAAAGCGTGACATCTTGTTATTGAATCCTTCGCAGTGGGATAAAGCTTGTCGCTGTCCACTCTGTCTAGACCATTAATGATTTTGTAAACCTCAATCAGCATAACCCCCAACCTCATTTTTCTACTGAAATAAGTCTAATCTCCTCAAACTCCCTTCATCGATAGCACCTGCCATACCAGGCAGCTTCGTCGTAAACCTTCTCTGCACCCACTCCAAAGCGTCCGCATCCTTTTGATAATGTGGGGGCCAGAAATTTACACAGTATTCGAAATGCGGCGGAACCAAGATCTTGTACAATTTTATCATGACTTGCCAGCTCTTATCATGAATATCCTGTCCAATATGCTTCTTGAGCACTCCAGCCACCTGTGCAGCAAACTTCAAGGTACAATGGACCTGCACTTCCAGATCTCTCTGCCCATCAACTTTTCCCAAGGCTCTTCCGTTCATTGTATAATTCGCTCTAGTATTAGTCTTGCCAAATATATCTCTTCACATTTGTCTGGATTGAAATCCATCTGCAACTTGTTCGCTCAACTCTCCAGTCTAATTGTATCCCCCTGTATTCTCTGAAAGGCACTTATGCTTTATGATCCTCCACCAATCTTCGTGTCATCATCTGCAAACTTGCTGATCATACCAACAGTGCCCTCTTCCTAACACTGACCCCAACACTGACTCCTGTGGAACACCACTGATCACCTTCCTCCATTTCTAAAAACTCCCTTCAACTTCTACTCTCTGTGTCCTATTGCTCAACCAGTTCTTTACCTATATAGCTAAACGACCCTGCACACCATGTGACTTCACCTTCTTTATTTGTCGTACGTGGGAAACCTTATCAAACGCCTTACTAAAGTCCATGTATATGACATCAACCGCCGTTTCTTCATCTATCAACTTGGTCACTACCAACTTATTAAGTGGGCACGCCACGATCTCCTCCGCACAAAACCTTGTTGCCTGATAAATCCATTCTTTTCGAAATACAAATAAATCCTATCCCTCGGTACTCTCTCCAGCAACTTTCACACCACCGACGTCAGTGTCACTGGTCTGTAGTTAGCTGGAATTTCCTTACTACCCTTCTCGTATGGGAGAACAACATGAGCAACATTCCAGTCCTCTGGCAACTCGCCGGTATTTAAGGATGCCCAAATATATCTATCAGAGCTCCAGCTATTTAATCTCTCGCCTCCCTCTGCAACCTTGGTTAGATCCCTACCTGTCCTGGGGATTTGTCCACCTTAATAACCTTTAGCCTACCCAAGACATCTTCCCTATTTATGCAAACGTGATCCAGACTAATAAAACTTCTATTTCCCATCTCAAGACTCATCATTTTCCTCTTTTCAGTAAACACTGATACAAAGTAATCATTCAGAATCTCCCTCAGTATCGACACACAGACTTCCATCATTATCCGTTCATGGATCAATCCTTTCTCGAGTTACCCTCTTGCTTCTCATACAAGAATAAAATGCTTTTGGGTTATCCTTAATTCCGCTTGCTAAATCTATTTAATGACCCTTTTTAGTCCACTTGCTTCCTCGGTTAAGATTTGTCCTACTCTTGCGATATTTCTCCAGGACCCATTCTGTTCTTAGCTGCCTAGACCTTATGTACGCGTCCCTTTCCCTCTTGGCTAGTCGTACAATTTATCCGCTCATCCAGTTTCACAAATATTGCACTTCCTATCCTTTGCCTTCAGCGGGACATGCCTATCCTGCACTATCTTTAACCTATCCTTCAAAGCCTTCCTCATCTCAAATGTGGACTTCCCGGCAAATAGCTGTGTCGAATCCACATTTCCCAGTTCCTGCTTAATTTTGATATAATTGGCCTTGGACCAGTTAAGTACTCTTCCCTTACGACCACTCTCTTCTTTTGTATGATTATTCTAAAACTTACAGAATTGTGGTCACTGTTCCCAAAGAAGTCCTCCACCGCAACTTCTACCACCTGTCCTGGCTCGTTCCCCATTACCAGGTCCAATATGGCCCCTTCCCTTGTCGGACTATAGACATACTTCTCTAGAAAACTCTCCTGGACCCTTCTTATAACTTCTCCCCCATACAGACCTCTGACGCTAATTGTTTCCCAGTCAATGTTCGGCAAATTAAAATCTCCCACCAACACACCCCTATTACCTCGACATCTGTTTACCAATGTGTTCTTCTACCTCACGTTCACTGTTGGGAGGCCTGTAATACGACCCAAACAATTTAGCTACACCCTGCTTTTTTCACAGCTCCACCCATAATGCCTCATTACTCAAGAGCTCCATAGTGTCCTCCTAGAGTACAGCCATGATATCGCCCCGACCAGCAGCATAACTCCAACCCCCCTTCAAATTCCCTCCCTGTCCTGTCTGAAGCGTCTATATCCTGGAACATTTACTTCCCAATCATCATGCCCTTCCTTCAACCAAGTCTCTGTGATTGCAATAACGTCATACTCCCAGGCACCAATCCAAGCCGTAAGTTCATCTGCTGAACACACTTTTCTCCTTACATTAAAGTCCATGCATTTCAGGCCACCACTTACTTTGTACCTGTCAGGCAGGAAGGAAAGGGTCGTGTACCTGTCAGGCAGGAAGGAAAGGGTCGTGCGAGGGAGCCGTGGTTTAATAAGGAATTGGAATCCCTTGTTAAATGGAAGAGGGCGGCCTATCTCAAGATGAGACGTGAGAGGTCCTGCTCGAGAGAGTGCTCCAATGAACAGGTCTCTTCTTGAAAGGCCTGCCAGTGGAGGCTATGCCAACCTGGTCTGGGGGTCAACACCCAGGTCAGTGCCATCTCTGGGGTAAGGAGGATTGGCCCACTGTGTAGAACCCAGGTCAATGACCATCTCGTCTCCACCAGGGTAGGTGCTGCATTCCACTTCCCCTTCCTGGTACCCCAGCCTGTTAATCCCACAGGATTAACACCCCACGTCATCACCCAACTTCCCACCCCACGTCATCACCCGACCCATCTCCATTTCCCTACCCTTCCGTCCCAGAGCCTGGTTTATCATTTGTACATTCTCTGCCCCTCCATTGAAGCTAGGGGGTTTCTGATCATGGATAACCTGTACGGTCCCTCCACTGTCCCACCTTCCCATGGTACACAATTTCAGGCATGCTTCACACCGCTATTATTTATGCCCAGTGAGGAGTAGTTGTCACATCAATGCAGTGTTGTTCCAGGGTGTGAAAGCCCTTACACAACAGGATTGAAATTTAACATTGCTATGTTTAAGAAAGTGACTCAATGTTGACTAATTTGTCAGGTCAGAGGTCAGATGTGATCAGTCCAGGCATCAGCACCTCGTAAAATAGTCAGGGCCCTTTTGTTTAAGGCTAGCCAGGTGCCTGCCTGATACACAAGTTCTGAGCACAGATTATATTGCCCACGTTTTATCAGGCATTTTGGAGAAGGTTCTAAAAGGACCAGAGGAAGCTGCTGACAGTAGATTGCAAATTCTTGAAAAAACTTTTTTTATGTGGAGCTGAAAGGAGCACCACACTGTCCAATTGCTTCTACAATGATCGGTGGCTCCTGTCAATCCCCTCATCTCCCTCATCACTCCAACCCCTCCAATCCCATAACCACTCGTCTGCCCAACCCTTGTCAATCACATCATCTTGTGTACAAGATGATTAGGGGGTTAGATAGGGTCGACAGTATGAACCTTTTCCCGCGTATTGAGTCGGGTATTACAAGGGGGCATAGCTTTAAATTAAGGTGGGGTAGATATAGGACTGATGTTAGGGGTAGGTTCTTCACTCAGCGAGTCGTTAGTTCATGGGATGCCCTGCCAGTAACAGTGGTGGGCTCTCCCTCTTTATGGGCATTTAAGAGGGCATTGGATAGGTATATGGAGGATAGTGGGTTAGTGTAGTTTAGGTGGGCTTGGATCGGCGCAACATCGAGGGCCCAAGGGCCTGTACTGCGCTGTATTCTTCTATGTTCTATGTTCTATGTTCTATGTTCTATGCCCTTATCTGCCTATTCTTCCCTTCATTAATTTTATCTTCATAATTATTACAGTCCCCAGTTTACACCTCTCCTCCAACTTGTTTTCACTTCTGGTTCCCAGTCCCCTGCCACATCAGTTTAATCCTCCCCAACAAAAACTCCCCCAAGGACATTGCTTCTGGTCTGAATCAGATGTAGACCGTCCATTTTGTAATAGCCCTACCTTCCCCAGAACTGGTCCCAATGCCCAACAAATCTATACCCCCTCCCTCCGGCACCATTTCTCAAGCTTCGTGGTCATCCTGTCTATTTTTTCATTTCTACTCTGGCGAGCACGTGGCACTGATAGTAATCCCGAGATCACTACATTTCAGTTCCTCCTCCTAAACTTCTCTCCTAGCACACTTAATTCTTCTTTCAGGACCTCATCTCGGTTTCTACTTATATCGTTGCTGCATGCATGCATCAGGAAAACTGGCTGTTCAAGCTCCCCTTTTTGAACGCTCTGCAGCCGCTTAGTGACATCCCTGACTCGAGCACCAGGGAGGCAACATACCATCCGGGAGTCCCGTTTTTGGCCACAGAAACGCCGAAATACTCGCCTCACAATAGAATCCCCTCTGATTATGGACCTACGAGTCTTTTCCGAGCCCTTCAGAACTTCAGTGCCTGCCACGGTGCCATGATCTTGACAACCGCTGCCCTCTTCTGGTGAGCCATCTCCCCCAACAGTATCCGAACGGTATACCTGTTTTGGAGGGAGTTGACCGCAAGCGACACCTGCACTGCCTTCCTACTCTTTTTCTGTCTTTTGGTCACCCATTCACTTTATTCCTCAGCAATTCTAAACTACGGTGTGACAGATCACTAAACTTCCTACCCACGACCTCCTCAGCATCGCAGATGCTCCACAGTGATTCCATCCGCAGCTCCAGAGTCGTCATGCGATGAAACACGTGCTGCGGTTGGACACACGTCTTGCAAGTGTAAGAATCAGGAACGTTTCGACACGATCCGAAACTCCCACATCAGGCAAAAGGCACATGCCACTGGTCTGCGATCCCATGCCATTGTATGCTTGGCTTCATATATTAAGAAACTAAAACCAAACAAAGCACTTACATATATGAGACAAAGATGAGAAAGAAATAAAAGCCTTACATTACAGAGTCTTTTTCTTCCATTTAGAGGAGGGGGAGCGGGAGAGAGATACTACAAGTGTATTATCTCGGGTTGAGCCACTGCCCAAATATAAATTAAGTCCTTAACTTCCCGTTAGCCCTACGTTCACCTCAAATTCTCACTTCGCCGCTCTGGCAAAATGGAGGCCCGACTCCTTTTATAAGTCCTTTTTTAAGCGAGAAAACGTACCCGTCGCGCACCCCTCGCTTCACTTAACCTTCTCTCCTCGCTGCTCTGGCAAAATACAGCCGCCAAAAACACACAAATACACCAGGATCAGAGGGTGATTGAAGAGAGTGAGGAATACAAAATTAGGGCTAAAATGAAAGTGTGGACTTGAACTTTGAGACGTCCTCTCAGAGGTTTGATAACTGCGAGGAAGACTGTTTGTTTTGTCTCTTTTAGCTTTTGTATCTTCTGCCTGACAGAAGTGGTTTGGGGAGATTATTTCCGGAGTGGGAGTGATCTTTAATGATGATGGCTGATTTTCCATGACAGCGGACAATATTCATATTGTTTTCTTACGATGAAGGAACAGAAATTGGCATACCGAGCCATCGTCCATTTGGTGAAAATGCATTCTATGATGAATATGTAAAAGTTAATAGGTGTTCTGGATTCATTTAAGAAAGAGTTGGATAGAGCTCTCAAGGACTGTGGAATCAAGGGTAATGGAGATAAGGCAGGAACAGGATACTGATTAATGACGATCAACCATGATTATATTGAATGGTGGTGCAGGCTCGAAGGGCAGAATGGCCTACTCCTGCACCTATTGTCAATTGTCTATTGTCTTAAATGAAGTATCACTTCCTCTATCAACCGTGGTAAAGACAATAAGACATGAAGAAATATCGTCCATTTGGCCCATAAAAGCTGCTCTGCTCATTAGCAGGATCATGATTTCAACCTATTATTATGTCATCTGCATTTTTGGCAACAGGACGTTCACTTCCTTGGTACAAGTTATTAATGCTGTGCGTCTCCGAACTTCTGAAGCTTCACAGACGCCTGAGATGCGGTGGCCCTCAGATTAAACCAACACATAAGGTTAAACATTCCTTCTGAAAAGTTAGTATTTCTTTCAAAGTTTACCTGTGAAGCAGAAACTGTTGCCATCCTGTCTGAAACTTTCTCAAGCTGCTGGGAATCTGGGTCCCAATGTTTTGGCAACGTGAGTGATTTTCTCAGTGTCAGCAGGAAACGAAATCGCCAAATACTTTCCATAACTAAAGAAAAATACCTAGTTCGAAAATGCAGTTATTTTACTCAAACCTTCACACTTCTCACATAATACAGTTGAGTGTCTCTTTACACTAATAAATAACTGTCCTGGCAGAAACACTTAGTCTTTGATTTTGTTTCAGTGAGTGAACTGTTTTGTGAATGAGCACAAGGTGTATTTAATCCTCCAAGTTCATCTGTGATCATTAACTACAGAACGGCCTCTCTTTTCTGATACACAGCCTCGGTGTTCCAATCGTTCCTGCAGGACTCTGAGGACTTTCGCAGCAGAATGGTGAAAGCAGTGCTTTGGCTCCTCGTCGTTCTCGTGTTTGTCGATTCAATCACTGCTGATGAAAGACTGATTCCAAGGTTTATATTCGGTAAGTATATGTCTGCAAAACCATCACCAGGTGCATGATGAGGCCATTGACGTCTTCCAGTGCGTGGTTTTACGAAATTCGATCTTTAATACTATGCGACTTCACTCATTTGAATTTCATACCAAAGAGCATTCGATCCTAAATTGTTGCATTGTGAATACGCCAGTAGCAAGTGGAGAACGAGGGAAGTCCTACTCTTTGTCTTTGTTTTCCTGAGGCTAATGCAGATTCTGTCCATTCTGCAGTGAGTAAGCGCTCTGTATTCAGAAGGTTATATTTTTCGTTTTAAGATATTCATTTGTACAGAGGCAGTTCAAACAATGTTCACTGTGATTATCTTTGCCATGGAGGGATTATCTCACGCAGAATTATTTCACAGTGTGGACTTCTATTCACTTGAATATACAACAATGGGAGGTAATTTCATTTTAACACAAGGAATTATGTTTAGAGCGGTCTTGAGGGTAAATGCAGAGGGGACGTATCCACTCAAAAGATAGACAAGGTTCAGATAGCATAGCCTCAGAATGAAGGAGCACCAATTTAAGACTGCGATATGGGCGGAAATTTTCTCTCACAAGCTTCGAATTACTTGCCATGGAGAGCTTTCCAGCAAGTTTCCAAATTTACAATTAAGGCTAAGAGGGATAGATTTTTGATCAGTCACAGAATGCCTGCCTCTGTGGCAAGGGAAGGTACTTGGATATGAGGTGTGTCGGATCAGTCGTGATTTTTTGCACGAACAGACTTAAGGGAAGGTGTAGCCTACTCCTGTTCCTTTTTGTTATGGTCTTATAGATGAGAATGTATTTCAGTGGACAATGTACCAATTCGTTCCAGTAATGAGGACCAGTCCACTCAGCTCCTCGAAGCAGTATATTGCTGATTGTGTTGCATCTCACTTGCAGCAGCAGTTTGCACAATTACAGTCGTACAAACCTGATCGAGTTCATTGTCGAAATGGCAAAGAGGATTGCTGAGTGCACATCGGTAGGCATGATAGATATGGACTTCAGTCAGGCACTAGACAAGGTTACCCATGGGAGAAAGATTAGCAAGGTTCGATCTTATGGAATACATGGAGAACTCGCCATTGGATACAGAACTGTCTCAAAGAGAGATGACAGAATGAGATAGAGGAGGGCTGTTTTTCAAACTGGAGACCAGTGACAAGTGGAGTGCCACAATAATCGATGTTGGGTCAGCTATGTTTCGTCATTTATATAAATGATTTGTATGTGAATTTAAGAGTTATAGTTAGTATGTTTGCGAATGACACCAAAATTGGAGGTGTGGTGAACAGCGAAGAAGATTACCTCGGATTGTAATGGAATCTTGAACAGATGAGTCTTTTGGCTGAGGAGAGGCAGATGCTGTTTAATTTATATAATTAGAATGTGCTCCATTTTGGGAAAACAAATGTTAGCACGACTTATACACTTAATGATAAGGTCCTCGGTAGTGTTGCTGAAAGAATAGAACTTGAAATGCAGGTTTATAGATTCTTGAAAGTCGGATGAAAGGTAGATAGGTTAGTGAAGAAGGCGTATGGTATGCTTTCCTTTATTGGTCAGAGTATTGATTTGATTAAAGGGATTGTAAGGTCATGTTGCACTGTACAGGACATTGGTTCGGCTAGTTTTGGAATATTGCGTGTAATTCTGTTCTCCTTCCTACTGGATGGATGTTGTGAACCTTGAAAGCATTCAAAACAAAATTTACAAGGACGTTGCCAGGGTTGGAGGTTTTGCGCTCGAAGAAGAGGTTGAATAGTCGCGGGCTGTTTTTTTCCTTGAGCATCGCAGGCTGGGGCGCGACGTCATGGGAATTTATAAAATCATAAGGGATCTTGATAGGGTAAATAGACAAGGGGAAAGATATAATAGAGAACTAAGTGGTAACTTGTTCATGCAGTGGGTGGTGCGTGCGTGGAAAGAGTTGCAAGATGAAGTGGTGGAGGCTAGCACAATTGCAACATCTGAAAGATTTCTGGATGGGTTTATGAATAAGACGGGTTTGGAAGGATATGGGCCGGATACTAGCAGTTGGGACTAGATTGGTATGGAACATCTGGTCAGCATGGACGAATTCGACCGAAGTGTCTGTTTCCATGCTGTACATCTCTTTGACTTTATGACTCGATACACATTCGAGAGGTCACTCTTGGAGCACTGTACACAGTTCTCCCCTCTCACCACTTGATGACGACGAGCTCGAAGGCCAAACTACTGTCAGGCACTGTACATAACTACACACGTTGGTAGGCTCTATATTAGAGTGGTGCTGGAAAAGCACAGCAGTTCAGGCAGCATCGGAGGAGCAGTAAAATCGACGGTTCGGGCAAAAGCCCTTTATCAGGATTACAGACAGAGAGCCTGAAAGGTGGAGAGATAAGTCACTTACCTCTCCATCCTTCACGCTCTCTGCCTGTGTTCCTGATGAAGGGCTTTTGCCCGAAACGTCGATTTTACTGCTCCTCGGATGCTGCCTGAACTGTTGTGTTTTTCCAGCACCACTCTAATCTCGACTCTGCTTTCCAGTATCTGCACTCATTGTTTTTACCGCACTTTGGTTAACCCGACAACTCGGGAATCAGCTACAATCATTAAATCATTAGTTAGATATCTCCCCGAGGGAATATTTGAAATGGTTCAGTTGTCGGTACCAGCCTAGATGCTCGAGGGTCCTGAACGATGGCATGGTCTATATCTTCCTTTCTATTTCACAGGATGCCAAGCAGGGAGCTGCAGGCAGCACCGATGCAATAAAGGTGAGAAGACGGTTCCTTTCAGATGTTTCTGGATTTTCAAGTGCTGCGAGTCAAAAAAGAGCTTCATAACGGGAACACCTCCGAGTAAAAAATTGACTAAAACTGTGAAGGAGACTCACTTTTGATTTCTCGAATTCAGGCTATGCTCCATTGATCAATATCACGATCCATTCGCCCTCTCCTTTCTGAAAGATAGGAATAAAACGCACTGCATTGATCACCACCTCTTGACCATCTCTCTTTTTGAACTTTGATTATTTTATCTCACTGTAGTCTGGGAGGGACGGGATATCCGAAAAAATACCTGCCCAAGCTGATATTTTGTAGGTCGCATACAGACATCCTCTGGTAATCATACCTTACGCCAATGTCCTGATCACCTCCACCACCGTCCCTGGGGATAACATCCCCCATTGGCAGCACATACCAAAAAGAGACAAATAAAAGAGAACATAGAAGTGTGAGATTCAGCGGGGCGTGTTCGTCTCGGGATTTTCCCAAGCGTATTAGATCCTCACTCACCAAGCTGACAAAGGTCAAGAAAGTGGAGGGTGAATTTGAGGGAGATACTAAATGTTGAAATTGAATGATTCATCCCTGTCAGGTCCCGTTATCCAACGTTGTCTCACAGTAGGGGAAGCTGGGTCCGATTTGTGTTACAAGCAAAATAACATGGACGAAAATGAACATATTTTAAGTTATTGGTAAAGAATCACACAGCACTAGCTCATCGGCCGACAGGTTTATTTGGATGTACAAGCTTTCGGAGCACTGCTCTTTCATCAGGTAGCTAGTGGGGCAGGATAATAGGACACAGAAGTTCTCGCAAAACATCATAGTGTCTTACAATTGTTGGTACGCAATGAAAAAAAACTCAGACTGTTGTTAAGTCTTTAATCACTTCCAATGGGTTGCAGTTTCCGATTCATTAACATGTGAATCTTAGAACTTCGTTCAAGTCATATTCCCGAGATAGCTTAAGCGTTTATAAAAAATAAATGTGTCAGCTGGGCTCAGACAATGAATTAAAGGTGTCATACTAGAAACCAGCTTTATTTCAAACTTTATTGAGACTGTTTCTGTTTCCAAAATTGGAATTTCTGACATGTCATATTAACTAACTGCCGACAGATTGTGTGCTTTTTTCGAGACAGCGCTCTGAAATCTTGCACTTCCAAATAAACCTACTTGACTGTAATCTCATGTCGTAAGCTTTTTAAGTTTTTCCAACAAACCAGCTTTATTTCAAACTTTATTGAGACTGTTTCTGTTTCCAAAATTGGAATTTCTGACATGTCATATTAACTAACTGCCGACAGATTGTGTGCTTTTTTTCGAGACAGCGCTCTGAAATCTTGCACTTCCAAATAAACCTATTTGACTGTAATCTCGTGTCGTAAGCTTTTTAAGTTTTTCCAACCCCAGTCCAACACCGACACCTGTACATTATATCGTCAGTGGTATGATGCATTTTTAACTGAAGTGTAAATCTAAAAGAACTGCACTCAATGTTGCTAGTGTTCTGCAATTTGCGGATATTGGGCCAAGAACTACATAGTGTTCCAGATGTGATCGAACTAAGGAAGACAATGAATTAAAATTTGTAGAAGAACTTACGCCTTGTGTATATCACTGACGGTCTGAGATCGCCCAGCATCCAGGATGGGGAAGTATGAGGATTCTCATTCACTTTCCATTTTTGTAACCGAAGCTCACTACGAGGTGTGCATAGACTGTGGTTCTGATCTGATGGGCATGGATCACAGAACTCTCGCCATCGCACATTTTTAACTCACCTGTGTTACGCATGTTTTATAACATAAATGCATTTCTGAATTAAGGAGAACCTCTTATATTTCAATATGTCTGATATCCTTCCCAACACTGTCCATTGAAATACAATTGATGCGAGTTAGAGATTGTTGAAAGTGTCCCAGCCAAGGTGATTCTTTGAAGTTGAATTTAATTTTCTGCTTTTATTAATTCATTTATGTTAGCTGGGAGTCTCTGTCTGAGCCATCATTCATTTCTCAGACAAATCTGTTTTCAATAATGTAGTGAAGAGTCGGTTTCGTGAATTATTGCCAATCTAATCCTGTGTTGCGCTTGACTCAAAGGCTCTCATGGAGGCCCATGTGAACAGCTCTTCGCTTCGTTTTCAATTAATTATATCGATGTCAAGAACATTATTAAGTAGCCCAAGGCTGTCACTCAGCAGCAACTGAAATAAATGACGCCAAAATGGGCAGGAGACCAGGAACTTGTCCAAACTGTTTTATTTCAAGGCCTATAATGAAGAAATGATACGATAGAAGGAGAAAGTGAGAAATATTGATAGAAAGAGAATAAGAGTGAGAGAGAAATGCACAATGGTCATGCGATCTTGTAACATTGACAAACATACAACAGAGAATCGATTCATCCGCAGTACTCTGGTACGTTCTGGAGTCGGAAGGTGAATTTTAAAATGCTGTTCGCATGTATCTTTGCCATCATTTCTTTCTCAAATTTCTTTCTGCATCTCCCCCGTTCAATTCTTCCAACTCATTCCCTGTTTTGGCAGTACAGCAGTACAGAATCGAGGCACCAAACGGCTTCTTCTAAACGGGATGTTACTTTGATTCCACGATTGTATACTGTCCTCTCATCCTTTATTCCATTTATTTCTATCTCAGCCTTGATCTCAATGTACTCCCTGTCTCCGTCTCACTTCCTTTAATTATATCCCTCTTTCTCTCCACCTTTCTGTCTCTATTTCAACAGTGTATGTGTACTTCTGCCTTACTGCATTTTGTCCTTTTATTTCTTCTTTCTCAATCGCTGCCTTTCACCTTCTCCACCTACCCGTCAGCCCATACTCGTCTTTGTGTCGTTTTCTATTTGCTACTTCAGTCTGCACTTTCGCATCGTTATCAATCAATCATTGCTCCCCCTCTCCTTGTCCATATTGCCTCATGCCACCTCGTTCCGTGGCTCTCCTGCTCTGCGTGATTCTTATGCCTAGACGGTTAAACAAGACATAATTAACGTTGACTTGTTAAATAATTGCCTCTGAAGCTATTCATTTTCTGAACAATCGCCATCAGGTGTGAAAACCTTTCGCTGAGTTGAAATTAATGATTTGTGATGGAATATGATCCAATAGCTCATCATCCATCTGTGGGAACAATAAGTGAATAACACATGAACATCAGATTAGTTCGCAAATATAGTGCAATAATAAGTGTTTTTTGTCTGAGTAGATTACTTCGGAACAGAACCTTCAGACACACATGATTTCCAAGTGCTGGTATTGGACTGTGATGAACAAAGTTAAGAATCAGACAACATCAGATTATAGTTCAGAACCTTTATTTGGAGGCACAAGCTTTCGAAGTGCTACGTCTTCATCAGGTGTTTCTGGTTCAGAATCATAGGACACAGAATTTTTAGCAACAGGATTTCAGTGCTCTGGAATATAACATTATACAAATTTCGGTTAATTCTTTCGTTTTTTTTTAGAATGGTACTCCTTGTTCTGGTTCCTTCATATCTAAATCCCAGAACTTGTTTTAAAATTAAATTCTCAGGATAGTTTTTAACAATAGGTTTCCTTTTCAGATCAGATAATGCTTTATAGGTGGGAAGATAAATTCTGTGCGTGTTCAAATGTTAGGTTAGACCGACATTTTTTTAAAAAAACTTACTTTAAAAATCTTACATGGATTTCTGCAGTTCTTGAGCAAAATATAATTTAATGCCGCAAATGCAAATTCACCCCACAAATTTATTTATGTGCGTCAGGGGGTAGCCAGTGGGCGTGTGTATATTGGAGTGTTTGAGGGGCGTGTGGTTGTCTGTGAAATAGCGTGCTTATGTGAGTGGGTGTAATGTTTTGTAGATCTGTGAGAGTGTGCGTGTGTGGGTCTGTGTGTGATGTGCAGGCGTGAGCATTTGAAATGAGCGTGAGAGAGGTTACGCCGTGAATGTGTGGGTCTGTAGGAGTCTGCGTTTGATGGACCATAACCTGATGTTGCATAATGTTTAACCTTGTCCGTCCCAGTTCAAACCGGCACCTGCAAATCAAATGTTGTGTCCATTATGGTCACGGGTGGACAAATATCTGGTCATACGATGTGATTAACTGTGGATAAATTCAGTATTTATAATCCTATTCAGTTTCCACATCCCCACCCCCAGTCTTTTTCATTATTGATTGTCTTCACTGCAACTTCCATTCTCAGCTGGAGTTTAGCCCATAGTTCTGGACATCACAGTCTGGGCTGCATATGAACATTTTAGAGAGACAGAGAGTGCCGAAGAGCTTTGCGAATGTTTTCTTGTTTTAAAAAAAATCTCACTTCTGTGGTTTGGAGAATGCGAGACTTCTTTCTATGGACAAGAGACAGGTAAAAGGGGGAGTGTCAGGGTGAAGTGATGATGGTTGTTGGATTTGACAGGGGAGTGCCAAATTCATGAGGAACGTGGTCCACAGAGTGCCGCATAAATATCTTCCCATTTGCAAATGAACAGAGAACCGGGAAAATGGGGTCAGATACAGAATAAAAGGTAGTTGCAAAACAACACAAATGAATGGAGAAAACAATCTACCTTGCAAACCACGGAATTTTGTACAGGAATGCACAGGCCCTGAGTATATCGAAGGTACGCTCTATTGAGGAGTTCAAAAGAGATATTGGAAGAAGATTTGCGAAAAATGGATACGTATTGTGCTAGCGAAATGCAAGGACACTGTCATTCAATCATGCTATGCTTTCGAAGGGCCAGTGCAGAAACGTTGGACCGAACGCCCTGCTCCTGTATCTTTACTACTGAAGATAAGACAAAGAACAATACAGCACATGAACAAGCCCTACAGTTCGCAAATATTTGCTGACGCACTTTGCCTTACCATACTATAAGTTCCCACACTAATGTGATACGTATTCCTCTATTCCTTTCCTATTCATGAGTTTGCCCAAGTGTTTCGATTGTGTTGGATTGCATTACCTCCTCCGTCAGCGTGTTCCAGGCACTCAGAATCCGTTGCGTGAAAAACCTACCTCGCACATCTCAATAAAACACCAACACGCCACCCACCACCAACATCATATAAAAGTGTCTTATCATAATTGACCCTTCCACCTTCTAAAAATACAGAATTCAAACAAAAGGAACGTGTAGAACTCGTTGGGAGTAATACGAACGGTGCAACCAACTCGGACTTGCAAAACAAGCGTCTTTGTCCGAAACTTCACTTGTTTCCTAAATGGGAGCAAGTAATTCTGCGTAAACCGTGAGAACAGACAAGTCTGACTTGCTTTGTGTCGAATAAGGCAGCTCTGTCACAGTGTAGTTTTGGTTTATCAGTGCTGAGAACTGTGT
>NC_057758.1:8011326-8027133 GCF_004010195.1 Chiloscyllium plagiosum
ACACGACAGCCTACCCACCCTCCGGCTCTCAGGTTGATAGCTTTCAGGATGACCTATGAACCTTCCAGCTCACAGTGGCCTGCCAGACCCAGCGACACACAAGACACTGCAGGTGATAAAACCAACCAGCAAAAAATCAGAGTCCATTACCAAAAAATCAGAGTCCACTCCAGGATGCAAAGTCCATTTCCGAAGACAGCAAATGCACACCTCACAGCACACACACTCTGCAGTTCATTCTTTATAGAGGCCTGGTCCACCCACAGAGGCCCAGGCCATCTAACAGAGGAAAGCTTCACCTGGAAATGTGACTCACAGGGGCTCAGTCCAAACACCAAAAAGTGAAAACATGCAAAAAAGAAAGTGCAGACACTAAAAACCAGAGTGCAAGGGCTAAGCCCAGCCACAAAATCAGCATTGTCCTTGCTCAAAAAACAAAAAAGAGTTACACAAAAGGCTGCAACCAGCCAGTGAAACAACAGTTCTCTGGTGAGAACTATAAAACAACAGGAACACACTGACTGTGAAGATCAGCCAGCTCAGAAATCAGTCCTCAAAAAGGAATACCAGGAACAAACCGGTTGTGTAGATCAGCCAGTTCCAGAATCAGGCCCCCAAAAAGAGAACCCACAGTAACACACTGGCTGTGGCCAGCCAGCTCGGAGTCAGCCCCCTGAACTGAGGAGATTCTAAATCTCCTGGTTACATTTTTCTTTTCCCTCACACTACCACCAAACAGCAGTAGTGCTTATTTTTCCCCAGCACCCATGCTGTGTGTGTGCAGGTGTAGGACACAGTGAAAAACAAATGCAGAAAACTTTGTTCATTTGCCACTATCAGGAAGAAACACGGGAGCGGCCAGTGACAAGCAGTGCCCTGCTCAGCAGAAGGCAATGTCTGAGTGATCACAAAGGTGAAGGGGAGGGCTGGGACTATATCATCATAGAATCAGAGGGGCAAATCTGATCCAATCCAATCCGATCCGATCTGACCCAATCCAATCAAGAATCTCATAATCTACAAGCTCCACCACCATTCTCATTGCGGATAGATGCTCTGAGTCAGTGCAAGCTGAGGGGGGGGGTGGGGTGGGTGAGGGGTTTCCTTATAAGGAGAGCATGCAAAACGTGGGACACAATGCTGTTCCAATAAAGCCCTGTTTCTATGAAATCATACCAGAAAAAAAATGCTTTATGTAGAAACACATTTAGGGAGACTGAAGAAAGGTCTAAATAGGGTGTGAGCCATGATTTGTAAAAGTGGTAGATTTGACTGCAAGAAGTAGTGGGTAACATTATTTGGCGGTGCTGATCAGTCAGCAGGAATTCACTTGCCAGTGTTAGATTAGATTAGATTAGATTACTTACAGTGTGGAAACAGGCCCTTCGGCCCAACTGTCAAGTCCACACTGACCCGCCGAAGCGTAACCCACCCAGACCCATTCCCTTACATTTACCCCTTCACCTAACACTACGGGCAATTGAGCATGGCCAATTCACCTGACCTGCACATTTTTGGATTGTGGGAGGAAACCGGAGCACCCGGAGGAAACCCAAGCAGATACGGGGAGAATGTGCAAACTTCACACAGAGAGTCGCCTGAGGCGGGAATTGAACCCGGGTCTCTGGCGCTGTGAGGCAGCAGTGCTAACCACTGTGCCACCGTGCCGCCCACATGGGTTTATATGGGTTTGGGTTTGGGGACTAGGGATGCCCTCCTGAGCCATAGGAAAGCAATAAGAGCTTGCAATATTTAATCTGGTTTGTTTGACAGGTGTATGTCATGGATCACTGAGCCAGATGCTTGGATGATTTCTGTTCACATTTATTCTGACTCATATGCTAAAGCATAGCCTAATCTGCTATAGGTACTGCTATTCCCTATAATGTAAACAGCTGGCAGGTGGGACTAGATTGGGTTGGGATATTTGGTTGGCATGGACGTGTTGGACCGAAGGGTCTGTTTCCATGCTTTACATCTCTATGACTCTGTGACTCTATACGCAAGGACTCCTATTCTTTACAATAAACACAGAGGCTGTTATTCACTGTGGTACACATGGGAACTGCTAATTGTTAAAAAATAGACAGAGTTATTCCCTTTAATAAACAGAGAGACTGATACTCTGTATGATCACACAAGGACTGCTATTCTCTGTAATAAACACAGAGGCTGCCATTCTCTATTAGACACATAGTAAGTTCTATTCTCTCTGGTATATGCAGAGGCTGCTATTCTCTCTGGTATATGCATAGGGACTGCTATTGTATCAATATACCCAGGAACTGTTATTCTCTATAATATACATGAATCTGCTATTCTCCATAATAGACACAGTGAATGCAACTCCTTATAGTCTACACAGGAATTACTGATCTCGATTATAGACACAGGAATTACTCTTCTGTATAATGTACACAGGAGCTGCTATTCTCTACAATACACACAGTAAATTCTAATCTCCATAATATACTCAGGAACTGATATTTTCAATAAGGGGGCACATTTTTAAGGTGAACGGAGAGAGATTTAAAAAGTCATAAGAGCAATTTGTTTACACAGAGGGTGGTTCACGTGTGGAATGAACTTCCTGAGGAAGTGATGGATGTGGGTACAGTTACAATGTTTAAAGACATTTGGATGGACACATGAATAGGAAAGGTCTGGAGGGACATGGTCGCACAGCAGGTAGGTAGGACTAGTTTAGTTTGGGAATATGTTCAGCATGGACTGGTTGTTCAAAGGGTCTGTTTCCACGCTGTACGGTTCTATGACTCTATTACCCATAATGTACAAGGGAGCTGCTATTCCCTGTAATACTCACACAAGTTCTTTTCCTTATAACATACACAGGAACAGATCTTCTATACAATGTACACAGAGACAACAATTGCCTCTAAAATAGCCATGAACTGATGTTCCTCATACTATACAACGGTCTGCAATTCTACATTATATACACAGGGGCTGATATTGTCTATGATATACACAGGGGCTGATATTGTCTATAATATACACAGGGCTGATATTGTCTATAATATACACAGGGGCTGATATTGTCTATAATATACACAGGAGGTGCTATTCTCTGTAAAACATGCAGTAGGTTCTATTCTCCACAATACGCACAAAGACTGCTATTCATTGCAATATATTCAGAGACAGTTAGTTTCCACAATATACACAGGAACTGATATTCTCTGTAATTTATGAAAGGTCTTCTATTCTCTATAAAACACACTGTAAATGCTATTCCTTATATTCTGCGCAGGATTGCTGTTTTCTATTATAACCACAAGAACTGATTTCTAGCTGCCAGCCACAAAAACGTCTGTCTGTGCCTGACTAGAGAGTACCCTATCACAATCGATCAATTGGAACCCAACGTACTCCTCATTACATTAGAGCCATTCTTGCTACCAGAAACTTGGCTGTATGTGCTACATTCCCCTGAGAGTCCATCACCCCTTACATTTTCCAGAACAGCATACTTGTTTGAGATGGGAATAGCGACTGGGGACTCCTGCACTACCTGCCTCCCTCTCCTACCTTTCCTGGAGGTCTCCCATCTACCTGACTCTATCTGTGGTTTTTCTCCCTTCCTATAACTACCATCCATCACATCCCCTAGCTCCTGTAAATTCCTTCTCATTGCCTCTAACTGCTGCTGCAACTGATTCATGTGATTTGATAGGATTCACAACCTGCAGACATAATCATCAGTAACGTGGAAACTGTCTCTAATCTCCCACATCTCATAGGCAGAGCACATCACTCTACTAAAGGCCATACTTGCTCCTTAACACTCTAGACCCAGAAAATTGTAAACAACACTGCTCCAGGCTAACTTAGTGCTTATGTTTTATTCTTTTTTAGTTTTAATCAAGACACAGATCTCAATAAGACAAAATAAAAAAGAACCCACTCTCTACTTAAACGAGCTACCAGAGGAAGAATTGAAGGATGGTACGAATACAACATCTAAAAGGCATCTGGATAGGTATGTGAATAGTAAGGCTTGAGAGAGATATGGGCCAAGTGCTGGCAAATGGGACTAGAGTAGGTTAGGATATCTGATCGGCATGGACAAGTTGGACTGAAGGGTCTGTTTCCATGCTGTACATCTCGATGACTCTATAACTGCTTTTCTCTATAATACACAGGAGCTACATTTCTCTATAATATGTGTAGTAAATTCTATTCTCTGTAATATTCTCCATAATATCGACAGTGACTGCTATTCTCAATAACATACACATTGTGATAATTCTGTCACTTTAAACATGTTTTTTGAAGAGACATAAAGCAGAGGTACGGCAGAGTCTAGGGAGCTTTTATAGAACATTACAGCACAGTACAGGCCCTTTGGCCCTCGATGTTGCACTGACCTGTGGAACCAGTCTGAAGCCCATCTAACCTACACTATTGCATTCTCATCCATATGTTTATCCAATGACCATTTAAATGTCCTTAAAGTTGGCGAGTCTACTACTGTTGCAGGCGGTGCGTTCCATGCCCTACTACTCTCTGAGTAAAGAAACTACCTCTGACACCTGTCCTATATCTATCACCCCTCAATTTAAAGCTATGTTCCCTCATGCTAGCCATCACCATCTGAGGAAAAAAGACTCTCACTGTCCACTCTATCTACCCCTTTGATTATCTTATATGTCTCAATTAAGTCACCTCTTAATCTTCTTCTCTCTAATGAAAACTGCCTCAAGTCCCTTAGCCTTTCCTCGTAAGACCTTCCCTCCATACCAGGCAACATCCTAGTAAATCTCCTCTGAACCCTTTCAAAAGCCTCCACATCCTTCCTATAATGTGGTTACCAGCACTGTATGCAATTCTCCAAATGTGGCCACACCAGAGTTTTGTACAGCTGCAATATTATCTCATGGTTTTGGAACTCAATCCCTCTACCAATAAAAGCTGTATGCCTTCTTAACAACCCTATCAACCTGGATGGAAACTTTCAGGGATCTACGTACCTGGACACGGAGATCTCTCTCCTCATCTACACTACCAAGAATTCTACCATTAGCCCAGTACTCTTTATTTCTGTTGCTCCTTCCAAAGGGAATCACTGCACATTTTTGATTAGATTCCCCACAGTGTGGAATGTACACTTCGGCACACTCCAAAGAGGACCCACCTAGATCCATTCCCCTACACCTAACACTACGGGCAATTTAGCATGGTCAATTCACCTAACCTGCACATCTTTGGACTGTGGGAGGAAACCGGAGCACCCAGAGGAAACCCACGCAGACACGGGGAGAATGTGCAAACTCCACACAGACAGTTGCCCAAGGCAGGAATTGAACCTGGGTCCCTGGCGCTGTGAGGCAGCAGTGCTAACCACTGAGCCACCGTGCCACATTAAACTCCATTTGCTAACGCTCAGCCCAACTCTGCAACTTATTTATGTCTCTCTGTAACCTACAACATCCTTCATCACTATCCACAACACGGGGATGCACACAGCTACCCCAGAGGGGCAAGACCAGCAGCAAATGGACAGTGTCAACCTTGTAAACTGTTAAAATGGGGTTAAAAAAAAATAGTGGGCGGCACGGTGGCCCAGTGGTTAGCACTGCTGCCTCACAGCGCCTGTAGACCCGGGTTCAATTCCCGACTCAGGCGACTGACTGTGTGGAGTTTGCACATTCTCCCCGTGTCTGCGTGGGTTTCCTCCGGGTGCTCCGGTTTCCTCCCACAGTCCAAAGATGTGCGGGTCAGGTGAATTGGCCATGCTAAATTGCCCGTAGTGTTAGGTTAAACGGGTAAAGGTAGGGGTATGGGTGGGTTGCGCTTCGGCGGGTCGGTGTGGACTTGTTGGGCCGAAGGGCCTGTTTCCACACTGTAAGTAATCTAATCTAAAAAAAAAAAACTACCAACTTTAGTATCATCCACAAATTTACAAATCCATCCTTCAATGCCCTCATCCAGGCCATTTATATAAATGACAAACAGCAGTGGAACCAAAACAGATCCTTGCGGTACACCACTAGTAACTGAACTCCAGGATGAACATTTCCCATCTACCATCACCCATCCCTTCTTTCATTTAGTCAATTTCTGATTCAAACCACTAAATCACCCTCAATCCCACACTTCCATATTTTGTGCAATAGCCTCCTGTGGGGAACCTTATCAAATGCCAACTGCGTTTCCCTCATCCACCTGTTTGGTCACCTTCTGAAAGAACTCAATAAGGTTTGTGAGGCATGACCTATCCTTCACAAAATCGTGTTGACTATCCCTCATCAATTTATTATCTCTAGATGTTTATAAATCTCTTATAACCCTTTCCAACACTCGACCCACAACCAAAGTAAGGCTCACAGGTCTATAATTTCCAGGGTTGCCTCTACTCTCCTTTTTGAACAAGGAAACACCATTTGCTAATTTCCAGTCTTCTGGCACTATTCCTATCGACAATGATGACGCAAAGATCAAAGCCAAAGGCTCGGTAATCTCCTCCCTGGCTTCCCAAAGAATCCTAGGGTAAATCCAATCTGGCCCAGGGGATTTATCCATTATTACATTTTCCAGAATTGCTAACACCTCCTCCTTATGCACCTCAATCCCATCTAGTCTAGTAGCCTGTCCCTCAGTATTCTCCTTGACCACATTGTCTTTTTCTAGAGTGAATACTGATAAAAAGTATTCATTTAGCACTTCCCCTATCTCCTCGGACTCCATGCACAACGGCCCACTACTATGCTTGATTGGCCCTAATCTTACTTTAGTCATTCTTTTATTCCTGATATAGCTATAGAAAGCCTGAGGGTTTTCCTTGATCCTATCCGCCAATGACTTTTCATGTTATTATAACAGTTTAACAAGTGGGAGTAACCATTTCTCCTAGTTCATTGTTTTCTGTTTATTTTTAGCTGTAGCAGTCACAAGATTTTGGAGTTCAGAAGGGTTGCACATTTCAGTGAAGGATTCCTAACTGACTCTCTATGAAATCCCTTCTGTCTGTAAGAATCTGTATTTGAATTTATCTTTTCCCAAGGGGTGTGTTTATGGGATGTTACTACATTGGAACAGTAAATTAGTTGTTATTGTATTGAATATTCAGTTAACTTTTCCAATAGTTAAGTTATTCTAAAGTCTGCTTTGTTTTGTGTTTTAATTGTAGTGTGTAAATAAATTGTTTTACTTGAAGCCGAGTGGTTTGACCTGTAGCATCACACCTTGAATATTCACTTCACATCTGCCTCTAAAATAAAAAAAAATTAGGGTCGAGCCTATCTTCTTAAAATATTTTGAGGGGCTCTGCCTGGTGCATAGCAACAAGAATTGGTATTCTCTGTAATACAAATGGGGGCTGCTATCTTCGATAATATTCATAGAACATTTTATTCTACTTAATATACAGAGGAACTACTATTCAATATAATAGAACAGCTCTTCTATATAATGTACAGAGGAACTGCGATTGTCTCTAAAATATGCACAACCTGATGCTCCTCATACTATACAAAGTGTCTCCAGCTCTACATAATATACATTGGGACTGATATTATCTGTAATATACATAGAGACTGATATTGTCTATAATTTATACAGGGACCGCTGTGCTCTCTTGTAAACACAGGAGCTCCTACTGTTTAATATAGACAGGGGCTGCTATTCTCTACAATGTAGATGATTTCTGTTATTTTCCATAATATACACAGATGCAGCTATTCTCTATAACACACACAAGGATTGCTAGTCACAATAATGGAAACAACTACAGCTATTCCCATTATACACAGAGGGAATGCAGTTTTGTATGATGTACACAAGGACTGCTACTCTCTATAATATAGTTGCTATTCTCTATTATACACATAGTAAGTTCTATTCTTTATAGTTTAGACAGAGACTGCTATTCCCTATAATATAAATAGGGGCTGCTATTCTCTATGGTACAGACGGAAAGTTATATTCTATATAACATACAAGGACTGGTATTGTCTCAAATAGATTCATGAACTGATGTTCCCCATATTATACAAATGATCTAAGATTCTAATATACATAGGGACTGCTATACTATAAAATATAGACAACCACTGCTATTCTATATAATATAGACAACTCTACAATATACACGGGGCTGCTATTCTCTATAACATACGAGGAGATTGAGTCGAGTATTATAAATCCGTGTGGTACCTGTCAAAGGCTTTGCTAAAGTCCACATAAACAAGGACTACGGCACTGCTCTCATCTAATTTCTTGGTCACCTCTTCAAGAAACTCAGCTATAGAGTCACACAGTTGTAGTGATGTAAAGCATGGAAACAGACCCTTCGGTCTAACTTGCCCCATGCCGACCAGATGTCCTAAATTAATCTGGTCCCATTTGCCATCATTTGGCCCATGGCCCTCTGAACACTGTCTATTCACATAGCCATCCAGATGCCTTTTAAATGTTGTAAGCAAGAATTCTACCTCTCATCCACTCGTGTCAGCACCCTGCCCACCCCCTCCACGTCCCCCCCCCACCCCCGCGCCCCCATATAATCCTGGCTGATCATTCAATTCACTACCTAGTTCCTGATTTCTACCTATATCCTTTGATCCCTTTAGCCTAAGAGCTATATCTAACTCCTTGAAAATATTCAATATTTTGACCTCAACCACTTTCTGCAGCAGACAATTCCACAGGCTCACCACTGTGAAGAAATTTCTTCTGATTTTACACCAAATGGTCTCCCCATGTCCTTACACAGTGGCCTCTGGTTCTGGACTCCCCAGTCATCAGGAACAGCCTTTCTATGACCACCTTGTAAAGTCTTGTTAGAACTTTCTAGGTTTCTGTGAGACTCCCCCTTCATTTTTCAAAATTCCTAACCGATCATGCGTTAGTCCTGCCATCCCAGGAAGCAGCCTGGTAAATCTTTGTTTCACTCTCTCCATAGCCAGAACATCCTCTCTCAGATAAGGAGACCGAAACCACACACAATACTCTAGGTGTGGTGTAACCAAGGCCTTGTACAATTGCAACAAGATATCTCCGCTCTGTGAGGACTTCGGATGCTGGAGATTGGAGTCAAGAGTGTGGTGCTGGAAAAGCACAGCAGGTCAGGCAATATCCGAGCAGCAGGCGAATTGATGTTTTGGGCATAAGTTGATGAAGAGCTTATGCCCGAAAAGTTGATTCTCCTGCTCCTTGGATGTTGCATGACCTTCTGTGCTTTACCAGCACCACAATCTCGATCTCTGCTCCTGTACCTAGGAAGCTCCTGAATCCAGGCCCAGAGCCTGTACTCTTAGCAGTGGTCGGTGAGGGGGTGGCAGCAGCTGAGCTGGGGTACCCTGGGGCATTGATGTTGTCTTTGCAGTTCTTGGAATGGGACTTCTTGAGGACTTGAACACCTTGCAGAGATCTTGCAGAAGCTCTGAAACCATGCTTGAGATCCCAGTTTGAACAAAAGATGAACACTTAAGTCATTTTTTTTACCCTAACTGTATGTCAAAATAGTGCCAGATTGTGGTGACAAAACACTTTTCACTGTAACTTCAAGATATATGTGACAACAAATCATTCATTCATCCTCAAAATCTCACACTATGAAGGCCAACATCTCATGTGCCTTCTTCACCACCTGCATGCTTACCTTCAGTGGCTGGTGTTCAAGGACACCCAGATCTTGCTGCACCTCCCTTTTCCAATCTATTGGCACTCAGCTAATAATTTGTATTTCTGTTTTGCTACTGGAATGGACAATCGTAAAGTTATCCACAATGTCTGTCATCTGCGATGGATTTGCCCATTCACTCAACTTGTCCAAATCACACCAACATACCTCTGCATCCTCCTCACAGCTCATGTTCCCACTCAGCTTTGTGTTAATCTGCAAACATGGAGATATTACATTTAGTTCCCTCATCTAAATTGTTAATATATATTGTGAATAATTGGTGTCCAAGCACTGATTCCTGCGGAATCTCACTAACACTCCCTGCCATCAGAAAAAGACTCATTTATCCCACTCTTTGTCTTCTATCTGTCAGCCAGTTCACTGTTCATGTCAGCACATTACCCCAATTCCATGCACTTTAATTTCACACATTGATCTCGTATGTGAAACCTGATCAAAAGCCTTCCGAAAGTCCAAGTAAACCACATCCAAGAGCTTTCCCTTATCAACTCGATTAGTTACATCATCAAAACATTCCAATAAATTTGTCAAGCACAAATTCTCTTTTGTAAATCCATGCTGGCTGTCTCTAATTCTGCCACTGTTTTCCAAGTGCTCTGCTATTAAATCTTTTACAATGGACTATAGCATTTTCCTTACTACAGATGTCAGGCTAACCAGTCTATAATTCACTATTCTTTTTCTCGATCTTTTTTAAATAAATCCAAGGAATTGTTATAGAGTCGATAGAATCTTGAAAGATAATCATCAATGCATTCATTAATTCTAGGAACACTTTCTTAAGCATCTGGGATGTAGCTTGGTTATCAGGCCTGGGGACTTAGTGATTTATAATCCCATCAATTTCCCCAATATCATTGTGTCACCTACAAACTTGGTGATATTATATTTAGTTCCTTCACCTAAATCATTAATATATATTGTGAGTAGTGATTTTTGAGGAGATTTGTAGCTCAGGTTGAGGATAAGGGTGTAAGTTAGCTCGCTGAGCTGGATGATTTGTTTTCAGACATTTCATCACCACACTAGGTAACATCATCAGTGAGAGTCTCTGGTGAAGCGCTAGTGGTATGTCCCACCTCTCCAGGTCTTGGCTTCTTTGGTGGGTTCTGTCATTTCCGGTTCATTTTTTCAAAGGAAGGTAGGTAGGATCTAAACTGATGTGATTATTGATGGAGTTTTGGTTGGAGGGCCGTGCCTCTAAGAATTCTTGTATGTGTCTTTGTATTGCCTGTCTTAGGATGTGTGTGTTGTCCCAGTCAAAGTGGTGTCCTTCTTTGTCTGTATGTATGGAAACTAGTGATAGTGGGTTGTGTCTTTTGCTGACTAGTTGGTGTACAAGTTTCCTGGTGGCAAGTTTCCTGCTTGTTTGTCTGATGTAGTGTTTTTATACAGTTCTTGCATGGTATCTTGTAAATGAAATTGGAATTGCTGGTAGTATCTAATGGATCCTTTAGGTTCATTAGTCAGTGTTGGTAGGTTTGTGGTCTACCATGATGCCAAGGGGTCTGAGTAGTCTGGATGTCTTTTCTGATATCTCTTTGATGTAAGGTAATGTGGCTACAGTTTTTGGTTGCGTTGTGTCTGCTTGTTTGGGTTAGTTTCTGAGGAATTGGAGGTTTGTGTTTATTAGGTATGCTATTGTTCTTGAAAACATTGTATAGATATTTTTCTTCTGCTTTTTGTAGTTATACAGTCATAGAGTCATAGAGATGTACAGTACGGAAACAGATGCTTCGGTCCAACTTGACAATGGCAACCAGATATCCCAACCCAATCTAGTTCCACCTGCCAGCACCCGACCCATATCCCTCCAAATCCTTCCTACTCACATACCCATCCAGATGCCTTTTAAATGTTGCAATTGTACCAGCCTCCACCACTTCCTCTGGAAGCTCATTCCATGCACGTACCACCCTCTGCATGAAAAAGTTGCCCCCACCCCAGGGAAAGAGACTTTGTCTATTTATCCTATCTATGCCCCTCATGATTTTATCAACCGCTATAAGGTCACCCCTCAGCCTCCGATTCTCCAGGGAAAACAGCCCCAGCGTATTCAACCTCTCCCAATAGCTCAAATCCTCCAACCCTGGCCACATCCTTGTAAATCTTTTCTGAACCTTTTCAAGTTTCACAACATCTTTCTGATAGGAGGGAGACCAGAATTGCACACAATATTCCAACAGTGGCATCAGCCTCAGACCCCTTGGCATCATGATAGTCCAAAAGCCTACCACCACACTTAAACAGTGACTAATGCACCTAAAAGATCCATTAGACACTACGAGCAAAATGAACGTCATTTACAAAATACCATGCAAGAACTGTAAAAAAAATTACATAGGGCAAACTAGCAGGAAACTTGCCATCAGGATACATGAACACCAACCAGCCACCAAAAGACATGAGCCACTATCACTAGTTTCTATGCATACAGACAAACAAGGACACACTTTGACTGGGACAACACACACATCCTAGAACAGGTGAAACAAAGACATGCACGAGAATTCTTAGAGGCATGGCATTCTAACCAGAACTCCATCAGTAAACACATCAATTTAGATCCTATCCACCTCTCCTTGAAATAAACTACCAGAAATGACATCACCCACCTTAAGAAACCAAGACCTATAAATAGAGAGGTGGGACATATCACCATAGACTCTCACTGATGATCTTACCTAGTATGATGACGAAACGTCTGAAAACAAACCTTCAAACTCAGTGAGCTAACTTATATACATATATTGTGAATATTGATTTCCTTCAGTTTTTCGTGAGACATGGTTTCCCATGCACACTATCTCAATTGAGTCCTTGCCTCTCCAAATGCCTGTAGATTCTGTCCGCCAGAATCCCCTCTAACAACTTACCCACCAGGAACATTATGTCTGTAATTCCCAAGCATTTCCCTGCAGCCTTTCTTAAATAATGGAACAACATTAGCCACCCTCCAAACGTAGCTGTCAATGATACAAATATTTCTGCTCGTGGCCCCGTAATTTCCTCCCTAACCTCCCACAAAGTCCTGGGATACACTTCATCAGGTATTGGGCATTTACCTAACTTTTTGCATCTTAAAACTTCCAGCACCTCCTCTTCTGTAATGTGGACACACTTCAATACATCAATATTTATTTCCCAAGTTCCCTAGCATCCATACTTTTCTCAATGGTAAATACTGACAAGAAATATTCATTTCGGATTTCACCCATCTCTTGTGGCTCTGCACATAGATGACCTTGTTGATCTTTTAGAGGCCCTATTCTCTCCCTGGTTACTTCTTTACCCTTTGTGTACTTGTAGAATCTCTTTGGATTCTCCTTTACCTTATCTGCCAAAGCCATCTTGTGTCCTTTTTAACCTTCCTGATTTCTCTCTTAAATGTGCTCCAATATCCTCTATACTCCTCAAGGAATTCACTCAATCCCAGCTGCCTATACACGTCATATGCCTCTGTCTTTTTCAAGACCAGGGCATCAATAGCTCTGGTCATCCTGTGCTCTCTACTCCTGCCAGCCTTACCGTTCACTCACAGGAACATGCTAGCCCCGAACCCTCATTAACTCCCTTTTGAAAGCCTCCCTGTTACTAGGCGTCCCTTTGCCTGCAAACAGCCTCCTCCAATCAACTCTTGAAAGTTTCTAAGTCTAAGGTCTTCACCTGACAAAGGAGCAATGCTCTGAAAGCTTGTGATTTCAATTAAACCTATTGGACTATAACCTGGTGTCATGTGACTTCTGACTTTGTCTCTATTATAAACACAGGCACTACTAATCTCTATAATAATTGCAGGAATATCCTAAAGTATCTGTATCAAAGATACTCTGTGCCAAAGATGGCGCTAAGAAGTGACATTACAAACTTTTCACTGCTCTCATTTGAGTGCATATACCAATAAAGGCTATTCTAAATTCTATTCCAGATTCTAGGAATTGCAATTATCTATAAACATATAGTAAGATCTAATTTCTGTATTGTACACAGGGATTTTTTTTTTATATTACAGTGGGCTGCTTTTCAATATGATATAGACAGGGACTACTATTCTCTATGATATATTCAGGAAATTCTGTTCTCTATAATAATCACAGGGAATGCTTAACCCTATAATATGAATAGGGACTGCTATTCCCTGTATTATAGACAGCTACTGTTATTCTCTATAATATACAGAGGCTGCAATTGTCCATGATACACACAAGAAGTTTTGTTTGTTACAAATACACTTGCACTCCTATTCTATATCATAGGGATGGACAGGATTCCAGCAGAGATTTTTAAACTTGGAGGGGTAGCGTTTACCCATCTCCATCAACTGTTCTTGGAAATCTAGGACAAAGAAGAAATCACTGCCAATCTCAGGGATGCTGCCATTGCCATTGTCATCAAGTAATGAGACAAAGTAGACTGTGGAAACTACCGAGGACTCTCCTGCTCTCTATCACCCAAAGCACCGATCTGAATCCATGATAGCCGCCTTTTCCCAGTCTCCCAAAAAATTCATCCTGAAAACTAGTTTCCTTTCATTTTCTCTTAATATATGCAGGCCTTCCTCTTCTTCCTAATTGACAGAGGAGATCCTATTCTCTACAATATGTTTTCAAAACGTTTCTTGAGCTTCAATGATTGAAACAATTGCTCAATCAACACTTCTTTCTTCTTTTGCAAATTCTTCAAATGTCTAACTTATTTTGTTGCTTAGATTAGATTGCATTACAGTGTGGAAACAGGCCCTTTGGCCCAACAAGTCACACCGACCCACCGAAGCGCAACCCACCCATACCCTTACATTTACCCCTAACCTAACACTACGGACAATTTAGCATGGCCAATTCACCTGACCTGCACATCTTTGGACTGTGGGAGGAAACCGGAGCACCCGGAGGAAGCCCACGCAGACAATGGGGAAAATGTGCAAACTCCACACAATCAGTCGCCTGAGGCGGGAATTGAACCCGGGTCTCTGGCGCTGTGAGGCGGCAGTGCTAACCACTGTGCCACTGTGCCACCCACAAATCGAGAAACATCATGTACAACTTCATAAGGATTGAGCAGTGATCCTTTAATGCCTCCAAAGTCTGTGTTTTGGTTTTCTGACAAACTGGTATGCACATTCCATAGCAGTACCCACCAAGACACTGTAACAGTAAATTCCAAATATCTTTCTGCCACTTCATCCTCAAAGATGCCTCTTCAAATGAGTCAAAGTGTCTTCTAACTCCATCCTTTGTAAATTAAAGCACAAAGTTCAAATTTTTGATTAAATCATATATCACATTGGAATCAGAATCATCCTCTGAGCTATTAACTCTCTTCATTTACCCCAACCGTTGTGAAATTCTGCAGTGCAGTTTGTGTATGTGGTACCAATCAAGTGGTCTGCTTTGTCCTCAATGGTGTCACACTTCTTGAGTGTTAAGGAGCTGCACCCTTCCAGACAAGTGGGGATTATTCCATCACACTCCTGACTTGAGCCTTATAGATGGTGGACAGGCTTTGGGGAGTCAGGAAGTGATTTACTAACTTATTGCTATAATCCTAGCCTCTGACCTGCTCTTGTAGCACCTATGTTTGTGTGATAAGTCTAGTTGAGTTGCTGGTTAATGATAACCCAAAGGATGTTGATAGTGAGGGATTCAGTAATGGTAATGCTATTGAATGTCAAGGGATGGTGGCTAGATTATCTCTTACATGAGAGGCATGGCATGAATGTTACTTGTCACATGTCACCCCCGAGGGATTTGACTGTCCCTAATTGCTTTTCCAAATGCACATAAATCCTAACCCTAAGAATTCTCACCAATAGCTTCCCGACCACTGATGTGAGACTCACTGGTCTATAATTTCCTGGCTTATCCCTATTTCCTTCCTTGAACAGAGGAACAACATTAACTACTCACCAATCATCTGGGACCTGGCAGGAAGAGTTTAATTCAGATAAATGCGAGGTGCTGCATTTTGGGAAAGCAAATCTTAGCAGGACTTATACACTTAATGATAAGGTCCTGGGGAGTGTTGCTGAACAAAGAGACCTTGGAGTGCAGGTTCATAGCTCCTTGAAAGTGTAGTCGCAGATAGATAGGATAGTGAAGAAGGTGTTTGGTATGCTTTCCTTTATTAGTCAGAGTATTGAG
>NC_057758.1:8027149-8034265 GCF_004010195.1 Chiloscyllium plagiosum
GAAGGACATGGATAGGGTAAATAGGCAAAGTCTTTTCCCAGGGATTGGGGAGTCCAGAACTAGAGGGCATAGGTTTAGGGTGAGAGGGGAAAGGTATAAAAGAGACCTAAGGGGCAACTGTTTCACACTGAGGGTGTTACATGTATGGAATGAGCTACCAGAGGAAGTGGTGGAGGCTGGTAAAATTGCAACATTTAAGAGGCATCTGGATGGGTATATGAATAGGAAGGGTTTGGAGGGATACGGGCCAGATGCAGGCAGGTGGGTCTAAATTGTGTTGAGATATCTGGTCAGCATGGACGGGTTGGACCGAAGGGTCTGTTTCCATACTGTATATTTCTATGACTCTATGACCTCTCCAGTGGCTTGATCTTGATCAAGGGTCCAGCAATCTCCTCTCTTGCCTCTCTCAATAACCTGGGGGCAATCATGGATAGGCCTGATGCCGGAGTGAAATCTGATTTGACAGATCATAAGTTTATTTTTGTGGTTTAGTCAGGTGGTGATCGGGAACTTAACATATTCATAAAGGTTATCAGCGCTGGGGAAAGTGGAGTATCATGCTGGAACCAATGTTTTCGAGGTAGGGAGGGTTTTAACAAAGCAATGAGATAGTGTCAAGCCAGGAAAACAATATGCCAATATGGGAAGTAAAAGTTAGAGAAGATGGGAAGGGACACAGAGAATACACAATAATCAATGTTACAAAGATAGGGAAAAAAAACACAAAACTAATGGCTCTGTATTTGAATGTAAATAGCATTTATAACAAAGTAAACAAGTGTACTTTGAAGTAAATAAATTGGATCCAATAACCATTACAGAGACATGGCTACAAATGACAGGATTGGGTCCCGAAGATTGAGGAATATCTGACATTGAAGAAGAATAGGAAACTAGGTAAAGGCAGAGAAGCAGCAGTGTGAATCAGGAATGGCATTGGTGCCATAGTTAGAGATAACCTTGTTAAGGAGATCAGGGTTTAGGTGGACATGAGGAATAGCAAGGGAAAGAAGTCTGTACTTGGGATGATGTAAGGTCCCCTGACAGTAACCACAATGTGGGACAATGGAGACAAAAAGAAATATTGGGTGTTTGTGATAGAGGGACCACAATAATAACTGGAAAAATCAGATGACACTGATAGACTGGATGAGGTTTTCCCTGATTCTCTAACTCTGTTTTTAATCAGAAAGGGAATGAAAGGTTACGGGGAAAAGCTGGGAAAGTGAAAGTCATGGATTATCAGACCATGATGGAGCAGACTTGCTAAGCTCAATAGCTTACTTCTGTTCTTATGTCTAGTGGTCTTAAACAGAGCAGCACATTCTGGAACCAACCATAGTGCAGGTTTTACTCTACTTGGTATTGTGTAACGTGACAGTCCTAAATAATTACCTCAAAGTAAAAGCACCTCCAGGTAACAGCATGATTGAATTTTACTTTCAGTTTGAGTGGGAGGAGTGGTTCTAAGACTATTATTTTAAACTTAAATGAAGAAGTGAAAGCCAAACCAGCTGAAATGAAGCAAGATAAAGGGCTGCAGATGCATCAACAGCGATGCAATGGCAGACACATAAGTGGATATTTCAGAACACTCAAAATGTTGCAACTATAAAGAAAGATTCTGAGGAGATGACTCGTCATCTGTGATTAACTAAAGAAATTAAGGAAAGCATTAAACTTAAATCATATAATTGACGAAAGCTGACCAGCTGATCGAATTATTTTTAGATTAGATTGCCTAAAGTGAGGAAACAGGCCATTTGGCCCAACTAGTCCACACAGACCCTCCGAAGAGTAACCCACCCAGCCCCAATCCCTTATCCAATATTTACCCCAGACTCATGCATGATTGGACAGAATATAAAGAATGGCAGAGGAAGGGTTAATCAGGAGAAATAAATTAGACTATGAAACGAAGCTAGCTAGGAATGTAAAAACAGACAGCAAGAGTTTCTATAGATATTTATAATGGAAAAGAGCAAGTAAAGTGAGTGTTTGTCCTGTAAAGAGTGAGAATAGGGATTCAATAGTAGATAATAATGAATAAAATTAACCAATACTTTATTTCTATCTTTGTTATAGAAACAAATCCCCATAATGGCTATAATTCAGGAGGGTGGAAGGGAGAGAAGAATTGGTTAGATTATAATCACGAGAAAAGTCATACTGAGCAAACTGATGGAGTTGTGGGCTAACAGCTTCCTGGGTACTGATTGACTTCGCACTCGGGTCTTGAGGTTGTGGCTAAAAGTTGCATTTTATGGAAAGGTTCCATCCGTCTAAAAGACAGCAAATCAAAAGTGACTTGATTGAGTGGTTAAAATCCTGAATGGTCTTTACAAGGTGGAAGAGGTAATGGTGTTTCTTCTTGTGAATCAATCCAGAAATTAGGGGGCACGGTTTTAAAATTAGCCAGTGTCTTTTTAGGACAGAGATGAGATGAAATTCTTTCTTTCACAAGCCTGTGGAACTTTGAAACTGTTTTTCTCAGAAGGTAGTGGATGTGGGATCAATGAATATTTTTAAGATGGGTTGATTTTTGTTAGACAAGGCAATCAAAGGTGTTCGGGGTAGATGGGAATGTGGAATTCAAAACAAAAACCAATTAGCCATGATCTTTTTGAATGGCAGAGTAGATTTGAGGGGCCATTTCTGCTCCTGGTTTATATGTTGTTATATAAGATCTGGGTCATGATGAAATCAACTGCACTCAAATACCCATCAGGCCAATGAGCATGTGATGCAGCAACAAAAATGACTAGTCTCATGTTCTGCTGGCATGAGACTGTATGTACTATATTTCTCCAGATTTAATTTTTTAAATGTGTTATCTGTCTTTGAAGTATTCTAAGCTCTCGCCAGGACTTCAATCCATCATTCTGATGAAGGGTTACAGAGCTAAAACATTAACTCTGTTTCTACTCTCCATAGATACTGCTGAATTAGCTAGTTCAGCAGTTATTAATGTTCACAATAAAGTGGACAAATCAATTTATGGGCAAAATCATAGAGATCCGTGGGAGATGTTCAAAAAGGAACTGTATTTGGCATGGTATGTGTTTATACAGAATTGTACTTTCAGTAAAGGTAAGTTCCACTGAGAAAGGAAGAGCTGAAGAGGAGGACGGTGGGTAAGAAAGTTAAGGGTGGTGTCAAATTGAAAGAAAATGCTTAACATTCTGTGAAAATTCAATGTAGGTGACTAACTGGAGGAAATTTTGCAAACCAGGAAACAGTGGCGAAAACGATGAAAAGGGCAAAATTAGATTAAGAGACAAACTAGCAAGAAATATAAAATTAGACTGTAAAACATTCTACAACTACATAAACAAGGAAAGTCTAGCAAAATTGAGCTTAATCAAGTAAAGGGTCTTCATTTTAAGGCAGAGGTGAAAGAAATTGAGTTGTTGGTCTGGACTCTTCCCCAAAGGCACGTAACTGGAGTTGTGACCAAAACCAGATTAATCATGATCTTATTGAACGGTGGAGCAGGCTCGAGTGGCCAAAAAGGCCAAACATTGCTCCTATTTCTTCCTACCTTGTGGTGTTACAATTGGTGCCTGACATGAGCTCAACGATAACTCAACCTGCATTTCTTAATAAAATTAAATCATAGTGATTGAATTAACAACTTGGATTGGTTCCGATGTAATCCCATTTAGCCTCACAGACATGGGAATGAATCCAGCAGCAGCTGGTTTATGTTCATGTTGTAAGCAGATTCTCTTCAGTGGGACTTGGAGCATTTCACAGAACTACAGAGATTCTCAGAATGAGCTTTTCCCTTTGCATGAATTCCTTTTGCTTTGGTTGGAAGCAGTAATGAGTCGGCATTTCTGAACCTCGCTTCTCACAAGGTTCATGTCTCTGTTAGAGCAGTACTTATGTTCACTCTCTTCCTGCAGGGCTCCCGCCCTATTTCTCCATCCAAAGAGTTTTAGGGGACCTGGCTGAACTGAATGTGAGGAAGCACAAAGACAGATTGAAAGAAACCCCAGGGCAGAGTGCAAACCTGAATGGAGGCAGGAGGATTTACTTAACAAATCCAAGAATTGCAAAGAAAACAAATCAAAGAGTGACATAACAGCAGAGCAGGTAAGTGAGTCTTTGGTGAGTGTTACTGTTCTGTCACTGTAAATGGAGGGTAGAGTAACAATGGGATGTGGGACTGCATATTCACAGGTCTGGCAGAACCTAATGGTTGAAAGACTGATGTACACATTTATTACAGATACATGAAGGGTAGTGCAAGGGTTACTCGAGAACTTCACAAAACACTAGCTCAGGGACATGGATAGGGTAAATAGACAAGGTCTTTTCCCTGGGAGGGGGAGTCCAGAACTAGAGGGCAGAAGTTTAGGGTGAGAGGGAAAGGATTTAAAAGGGACCTAAGGTGCAGCTTTTTCATGCAGAGGGTGGTACGTGTATGGCCAGAGGATGTGGTGGAGGCTGGTACACTTACAACATTTAAAAGGCATCTGGATGGGTATATGAATAGAAAGGGTTTGGACGGATATGGGCCAAGTGCTGGCAAATGGGATTAGATTAATTTAGGATATTGGGTCGGCATGGACGAGTTGGATTGAAGGGGTTACCTTCGTGCTGTACATCTCTATGACTCTAGACAGCAGCTCGCATATTTCATACAGGAAGGATAACACTGTACTGTTTATAGTAGCAGATTTACAAGGATGTTTCCAGCATGGGTTAATTCTAGAGATGAGGAAAGGATCATTTTCTTTGGGTGAGATTGAATGGAGGTGAATGGAGGAGTAGAGATTTCAGGGGCATTGGGGAGAATGTCTTGTTTTAACTTGGAAGACAGTGCTGGAGAAGACCATTGAGGCAGACACACCCATCACATTGAAAAAGCATCTGGCAATACATTTGAGATACTGCAATGCATAGAGCTACAGAGTAAGAGTTGAAACTGTGATTGGGTAGAAAGGCTCTGTTTTGGCCAGAATAGAGATGATCAATTTCTGAGAGTTGAAATCCCTGCTCCAACCCACACAGCTGCGAGGTCAGGGTGGGGAAACCCCTGTGGGTTACTGTAGCTTTGTAGCAGACAATTATCTGTCAATGCCTGGTGGAGGTGGAGGTTCACTCATTTGGGACAGGAAGGCCCTCTCAGGGAGCTGTTGATTAATCAGAGGCTGACAACTCATATCAGGGCGGCATGGTGGCACAGTGGTTAGCACTGTTGCCTCACAGTGCCAGAGACCCGGGTTCAATTCCCGCCTCAGGCGACTGACTGTGTGGAGTTTGCACAGTCTCCGCGTGTCTGCGTCGGTTTTCTCTGGGTGCTCCAGTTTCCTCCCACAGTCCAAAAATGTGCAGGTTAGGTGGATTGGCCATGATAAAATTGCATGTAGTGTTAGGTGAAGGGGTAAAATGTAGGGGAATGGGTTTGGGTGGGATGCACTTCAGCGGGTCGGTGTGGACTTGTTGGGCCGAAGGGCCTGTTTCCACACTGTAAGTAATTTAATCAGGAGTACCAGTGGCAATGGTCAGTACTCCACTCTGAGAGAGTAGGCTTGGGGTTAGGGTCAGGGGTTACAAGGGGCCAGGCTTTGAGATTCCATTGGTGAGGGAAGTTCATGCTGTTGGTCACCATGCCCCTTGTAGGTAATGGTGAGGTTAGGTAGACAGTTGGGCACAACAGCCTGGGCACCCACCTTAACTTATATGACCATCCACCCAGTTTCTTGCCTATGGTGTCCAGTCAAATTTGTCCCTGTTATCTATGTTCTGAGTGAAAGGGAGAAACATAGACACTGCTCGTGTAACCAGCAAGTACCACATGACTGTTCAGGTGTCAGACACTGAATGGCCAACCGAAATCATCCCACTTATTAAACTATCACAAAACCCTGTAGGCACTGAAAATCAGAATCTGAAACTGGAAATTTGAGAAATACTCAGTAGGTTTGACAGTGTCCAAGAGAAGACAAACTGATTGACTGTTCAGATCAATGACAGTTCAAAATCAAAGGCATTGTGAGAAAGTGAAATGGATGGTGTCATAGAGGTGTACAGCACGGAAACAGACACTTCGGTCAAAACCGTCCATGCAATTTGAGAAATACTCAGTAGGTTTGACAGTGTCCAAGAGAAGACAAACTGATTGACTGTTCAGATCAATGTCAGTTCAAAATCAAAGGCATTGTGAGAAAGTGAAATGGATGAGTCATAGTGTCATAGAGGTGTACAGCACGGAAACAGACACTTCGGTCAAAACCGTCCATGCTGACCAGATATCCCAACCCAATTTAGACCCACCTGCCAGCACCCGGCCCATTTCCCTCCAAACCCTTCCTATTCATGTACGCATCCAAATGCCTCTTAAATGTTGTAATTATACTAGCCTCCACCACTTTGTTTGGTAGCTCATTCCATACACGCACCTACCTCTGTGTGAAACAGTTGCCCCTTAGGTCTCTTTTATATCTTGCCCCTCTCACCCTAAACTTCTGCCCTCTAGTTCTGGACTCCCCAACCCCAGGGAAAAGACTTTGCCTATTTACCCTATCCATGCCCCTCATAATTTTGTAAACCTCTACAAGGTCACCCCTCAGCCTCCAACACTCCAGGGAAAACAGTCACAGCCTGTTCAGCCTCTCCCTATAGCTCAAATCCTCTAATCCTGGCAACATCCTTGTAAATCTTTTCCGATAGGAAGGAGACCAGAATTGGACGCAATATTGCAACAGTGGCCTAACCAATGTCCTGTACAGCCGCAACATGACCTCCCAACTCCTGTACACAATACTCTGACCAATAAAGGAAAGCATAAGAATGATTTTGGGATAGTGTAGGGGGATGAGCTGAGAATAGTTCACAGGTCGGCACAACATCGAGGACTGAAGGGCCTGTTCTGCGCTGCAGTGTTCTATGTTCTATGTTCTACACCAAACGCCTTCTTCACTCTCCTGTCTACCTGCGACTCCACTTTCAAGAAGCTATGAACCTGCACTCCAAGGTCTCTTTGTTCAGCAACACTCCCTAGGACCTTACCATTAAGTGTATAAGTCCTGCTAAGATTTGCTTTCCCAAAATGCAGCACCTCGCATTTATCTGAATTAAACTCCATCTGCCACTTCTCAGCCC
>NC_057758.1:8039441-8040717 GCF_004010195.1 Chiloscyllium plagiosum
GGTTTACAAAATTATGAGGGGCATGGATAGGGTAAATAGGCAAAGTCTTTTCCCTGGGGTCAGGGAGTCGAGAACTAGAGGGCATAGGTTTAGGGTGAGAGGGGCAAGATATAAAATGTGTATGGAATGAGCTGCCAGAGGATGTGGTGGAGGCTGGTACCATTGCAACATTTAAGAGGCATTTGGATGGGTATATGAATAGGAAGGGTTTGGAGGGATATGGGCCGGGTGCTGGCTGGTGGGACTAGATTTGGGTTGGATACCTGGTCGGCATGGACGGGTTGGACCGAAGGGTCTGTTTCCGTGCTGTACATCCCTATGACTCTATGAACAGCTTCTTCCCTGCTGTTACTAAACTGCTGAATGGACTCTCTAACATCAAGTAATGTTAATCTTGCTAATTTTGATCTGTGGAGTTGTAACCTTGCATACCTCGCTCTGTCTAAGCATCCTATGTATGGTCTTGTTTGCTATGATCTGTCTGTATTGCTCACAAAACAAAGTTTGTCACTGTACACAGGTACATGTGACTACAATAAATCAAATCAAACATCAAATCTCAAACATCATATTGGCATGGGTAGACCAGGACAGGTTGTTGGTGATCATCAATCCCAGGAACTTGACAGTGTTGATCGTGTTCACCTCAGCTCCATTGATGCAGATGTGCCCTCTACTGCGCTTCCTGAGATCAATGAGCAGCTCCGTCGTTTTGCTGACATTGATGGAGAGATTGTTGTCTTTACACCATTTAGCTAAGTACTCAATGTCTTTCCTATATTCTGTCACATCATTGTTTGAGATTCAACTGTTGCCGTCAGCAAATTTGTAAATGGAGTTGGGGCGGAATTTGGCCACACATCATGAGTGTTTAAGGAGTATAGTAGAGGGCTGAGTACACAGCCTTGTGGGACATCTGTATTAGGGATCATGGCGGAGGAGGTGTTATCACCTACTCTCACTGACTGCAGACTACGGGTCAGGACATCGAGGATCCAGTTACAGAGTGGGGAGCTGAGATCCAGGTCTGAGTTTGGAGATGAGTTTGTTCAGAATTATGATGTTGAAGGTGGAACTGTAGTCAGTAAGTAGAAGCCTGACATAGCTATTCTTGTTACCCAGATGTTGCAGGGATGAGAGTAGGGCCAGATCGATGGCATCTGCTGAGGATTTGTTGCACCAGCAGGCAAATTTCAAAGGATCAAGGTAAGCTTGTAGGTTGGAGTTGATGCGAGCTTGACTAACCTCTTGAAGCACTTCGTAATTATGAAGGTCA
>NC_057758.1:8041217-8042249 GCF_004010195.1 Chiloscyllium plagiosum
GTCTCTCACTGTCACAGACTCACACTCAGTTTCGGACAATCACAGACTTACACTCACCCTCAGTCTCCCATAGTCGCAGGCTCACACTCAATCTCTCACTGTCACAGACTCTCACTCACATTCAATCTCTCACTGTCACAGACTCACACTTAGTCTCGGACAGTCGCTGACTCACACTCAGTCTCTCACTGTCACAGACTCACACTTAGTCTCGGACTGTCGCAGACTCACACTCCGTCTCACACTGTCACAGACTCACACTCAGTCACGGACAGACAAAGACTAACACTCACCCTCACTCTCTCACAGTCACAGACTCACACTCAGTCTTAAGCAGTCGCACACTCACACCCAAGTCTCTCACTGTCGCAGACTCACACTTAGTCTCGGACAATCGCAGACTCACACGCTGTCTCTCATAGTCGCAAGCTCACACTCAGTCCCTCACTATCACAGACTCACACTCACAATCACTCTCTCACTGTCGCAGACCCACACTCAGTCTCTCACTTTCGCAGACTCACACTTAGGCTCGGACAATCGCAGACTCACACAGACTCTCATAGTCGTAGGCTCACACTCAATCTCTCACTATCACAGACTCACACTTACATTCAGTCTCTCACTGTCGTAGACCCACACTCAATCTCTCACATTCGCAGACTCACATTTCGTCTCGGACAATCGCAGATTCACACAGTCTCTCATAGTCGCAGGCTCACACTCAATCTCTCACTGTCACAGACTCTCACTAACATTCAATTTCTCACTGTCGCAGAGTCACACTCAGTCTCGGACAGTCGCAGACTCACAATCACTATCAGTCTTTCATAGTCGCAGACTCACAGTCTCTCACTGTCACAGACTCACATTCAGTCTCGCACAGTCAAAGACTCACACTCACCCTCAGTCTCTCACTGTCACGACTCACACTCAGTCTTGGACAGTCGCACACTCACACCCAAGTCTCTCACTGTCGCAGACTCACACTTAGTCTCGGACAATCGCAGACTCACACGCAGTCTCTCATAG
>NC_057758.1:8042263-8050433 GCF_004010195.1 Chiloscyllium plagiosum
CTCATAGTCGCAATCGCAGACTCACATTCACTCTCTCACTTTCACAGACTCACACTCACATTCAGTCTCTCACTGTCGCAGACCCACACTCTGTCTCGGACAATCGCAGACTCACACTTAGTCTCGGACAATCGCAGACTCACACAGTCTCTCATAGTCGCAGGCTCACACTCAATCTCTCACTGTCGCAGACCCACACTCCGTCTCTCACTGTCGCACACTCACAATCTTGTACAGTCACAGACTAACACTCACACTCGTTCTCTCACTGTCACTGACTCACACTCAGTCTCGGATAGTCACAGACTCACACTCACCCTCAGTCTCTCACTGTCGCAGGCTCACAATCAGTCTTTCACTGTCACAGACTCACACTTAGTTTCGGATACTCACAGACTCACACTCAGTCTCTCAATGTCGCAGATGCACACTCAGTCTCTCACTTTCGCAGACTCACACTCACATTCAGTCTCTCACTGTCGCTGACCTACACTCAGTCTCTCACTTTCGCAGACTCACACTTAGTCTCGGACAATCGCAGACTCACACAGTCTCTCATAGTCGTAGGCTCACACTCAATCTCGGACAGACACAGACTCTCACTCACATTCAATCTCTCACTTTCGCAGACTCACACTTAGTCTCGGACAATCGCAGACTCACACAGTCTCTCATAGTCGCAGGCTCACACTCAATCTCTCACTGTCACAGACTCACACTCACATTCAGTCTCTCAATGTCACAGACTCACACTTAGTCTCGGACAGTCGCTGACTCACACTCAGTCTCTCACTGTCACAGACTCACACTCAGTTTCGGACAGTCACAGACTCACACTCACCCTCAGTCTCTCATTGTCGCAGGCTCACACTCAATCTCTCACTGTCACAGACTCTCACTCACATTCAATCTCTCACTTTCGCAGACTCACACTTAGTCTCGGACAATCGCAGACTCACACAGTCTCTCATAGTAGCAGGCTCACACTCAATCTCTCACTGTCACAGACTCACACTCACATTCAGTCTCTCACTGTCGCAGACCCACACTCCGTCTCTCACTGTCGCACACTCACAGTCTTGTACAGTCACAGACTAACACTCACAGTCAGTCTCTCACTTTCGCAGACCCACACTCCGTCTCTCCCTGTCGCACACAGTCTTGTACAGTCACAGACTAACACTCACACTCAGTCTCTCATAGTCACAGACTCACACTCAGTCTCTCACTGTCACAGACTCACACTCAGTCTCAGACAGTCACAGACTCACACTCACCCTCAGTCTCTCACTATCACAGAATCACACTCACTCTCTCACTGTCGCAGACTCACACTCAGTCTTTCACTGTCACAGAATCACACTCACATTCAGTCTCTCACTTTCACAGACTCACACTTCGTCTCGGACAATTGCATACTCACACAGTCTGTCATAGTCGCAGGCTCACACTCAATCTCTCTCCGTCACAGACTCACACTCACATTCAGTCTCTCACTATCACAGACCCACACTCCGTCTCTCACTGTCGCACACTCACAGTCTTGTACAGTCACAGACTAACACTCACACTCAGTCTATCACTGTCACAGACTCACACTTAGTTTCGGACAGTCTGCAGACTCACACTCAGTCTCTCACTGTCACAGAGTCACACTCAGTCTCGGACAGTCACAGACTCACACTCACCCTCAGTCTCTCACTTTCACAGACTCACACTCAGTCTTGGACAGTCGCACACTCACACCCAAGTCTCTCACTTTCGCAGACTCACACTTAGTCTTGGATAATCGCAGACTCACACGCAGTCTCTCATAGTCGCAAGCTCACACTCAGTCCCTCACTGTCACAGACTCACACTCACATTCAGTCTCTCACTGTCGCAGACCCACACTCAATCTCTCACATTCGCAGACTCACATTTCGTCTCGGACAATCGCAGATTCACACAGTCTCTCATAGTCGCAGGCTCACACTCAATCTCTCACTGTCACAGACTCACACTCACATTCCGTCTCCCACTGTCGCAGACCCACACTCCGTCTCACACTGTCGCACACTCACAGTCTTGTACAGTCACAGACTAACACTCACACTCAGTCTCTCACTGTCACAGACTCACACTCAATCTCTCACTGTGGCAGACTCACACCATTCTCTCATTGTTCCAGACTCACACTCAGTCTCTCATTGTCACAGACTCACCCTCAGTCTCTCACTGTCACAGACTCACATTCAGTCTTGGACAGTCGCACACTCACACCCAAGTCTCTCACTGTCGCAGACTCACACTTAGTCTCGGACAATCGCAGACTCACACTCAGTCTCTAACTCTCATAGACTCACACACACTCAGTCTCTCACTGTCACAGACTCTCACTCACATTCAATTTCTCACTGTCGCAGAGTCACACTCAGTCTCGGACAGTCGCAGACTCACAATCACTATCAGTCTTTCATAGTCGCAGACTCACAGTCTCTCACTGTCACAGACTCACACTCAGTCTCGCACAGTCAAAGACTCACACTCACCCTCAGTCTCTCACTGTCACTACTCACACTCAGTCTTGGACAGTCGCACACTCACACCCAAGTCTCTCACTGTCGCAGACTCACACTTAGTCTCGGACAATCGCAGACTCACATGCAGTCTCTCATAGTCGCAAGCTCACACTCAGTTCCTCACTGTCACAGACTCAAACTCATATTCAGTCTCTCACTGTCGCAGACCCGCATTCAGTCTCTCACTTTCGCAGACTCACACTCACATTCAGTCTCTCACTGTCGCAGACCCACACTCCGTCTCTCACTGTCGCACACTCACAATGTTGTACAGTCACAGACTAACACTCACACTCGTTCTCTCACTGTCACTGACTCACACTTTGTCTCGGACAGTCGCAGACTCACACTCAGTCTCGCACTGTCACAGACTCACACTCAGTCTCGGATAGTCACAGACTCACACTCACCCTCAGTCTCTCACTGTCGCAGGCTCACAATCAGTCTTTCACTGTCACAGACTCACACTTAGTCTCGGACAGTCGCTGACTCACATTCAGTCTCTCACTGCCACAGACTCACACTCAGTTTCGGACAGTCACAGACTTACACTCACCCTCAGTCTCCCATAGTCGCAGGCTCACACTCAATCTCTCATTGTCACAGACTCTCACTAACATTCAATCTCTCACTTTCGCAGACTCTCACTTAGTCTCGGACAATCGCAGACTCACACAGTCTCTCATAGTCGTAGGCTCACACTCAATCTCTCACTGTCACAGACTCACACTTACATTCAGTCTCTCACTGTCGTAGACCCACACTCCATCTCTCACTGTCGCACACTCACAGTCTTGTACAGTCACAGACTAACACTCACACTCAGTCTCCCACTGTCACAGACTAACACTCAGTCTTGGACAGTCACAGACTCACACTCACCCTCGGTCTCTCACTGTCACAGACTCACACTCAGTCTTTCACTGTCACAGTATCACACTCACATTCAGTCTCTCACTGTCGCAGACCTACGCTCAGTCTCTCACTGTCACCGACTCACACTTACTCTCGGACAATCGCAGACTCACACTCAGTCTCTCACTGTCACAGACTCACACTCAGTCTCGGACTGTCACAGACTCACACTTACCCTCAGTCTCTCACTGTCACAGACTCACACTTTGTCTCGGACAATCGCAGACTCACAGGCAGTCTCTCATAGTCGCAAGCTCACACTCAGTCCCTCACTGTCACAGACTCACACTCACATTCAGTCTCTCACTGTCGCAGACTCACACTCCGTCTCACACTGTCACAGACTCACACTCAGTCACGGACAGACAAAGACTAACACTCACTCTCACTCTCTCACAGTCACAGACTCACACTCAGTCTTAAGCAGTCGCACACTCACACCCAAGTCTCTCACTGTCGCAGACTCACACTTAGTCTCGGACAATCGCAGACTCACACGCTGTCTCTCATAGTCGCAAGCTCACACTCAGTCCCTCACTGTCACAGACTCACACTCATATTCAGTCTCTCATTGTCGCAGACCCACACTCAGTCTCTCACTTTCGCAGACTCACAGTCTTGTACAGTCACAGACTCACACTCACACTCAGTCTCTCACTGTCACAGACTCACACTTAGTCTCGGACAGTCGCAGACTCACACTCACCCTCAGTCTCTCACTGTCACAGACTCACACTCAGTCTCAGACAGTCACAGCCTCACACTCTCCCTCAGTCTCTCACTGTCGCAGACTCACACTCAGTCTTGGACAGTCGCACACTCACACCCAAGTCTCTCACTGTCGCAGACTCACACTTCGTCTCGGACAATCGCAGACTCACACTCAGTCTTTCACTCTCATAGACTCACACACACTCAGTCTCTCACTGTCACAGACTCTCACTCACATTCTATCTCTCACTGTCGCAGAGTCACACTCAGTCTCGGACAGTCGCAGACTCACACTCACACTCAGTCTTTCATAGTCGCAGACTCACACTCAGTCTCTCACTGTCACAGACTCACACTCACATTCAGTCTCTCACTGTCGCAGACCCACACTCCATCTCTCACTGTCGCACACTCACAGTCTTGTACAGTCGCAGACTCAGACTCACACTCAGTCTCTCACTGTCACAGACTCCCACTCAGTCTCGGATAGTCGCAGACGCACACTCAGTCTCTCACTGTCACAGACTCACACTCAATCTCTCACTGTGTCAGACTCACACCAATCTCTCACTGTGGCAGATTCACACTCAGTCTCTCACTGTCGCAGACTCACACTCTGTCTCGGACAGTCGCATACTCACACTCATACTCAGTCCTTCATAGTCACAGACTCACACTCAGTCTGGGACAGTTGCAGACTCACAATCCCGGACAGTCGTAGACTCACACTCACAGTCTCTCACTATCGCAGACACACAGTCTCGGATCGTCTCAGACTCATACTCAGTCTCTCTCTGACACAGACTCACACAGTCTAGGATAGTTGCAGACTCACACTCAGTCTCTCTCTGACACAGACTCACACTCAGTCTAGGACAGTTGCAGACTCACACTCAGTCTCTCTCTGACACAGACTCACACTCAGTCTAGGACAGTCGCAGACTCACACTCAGTCTCTCTCTGACACAGACTCACACTCACATTCAGTCTCTCACTGTAGCAGACCCACACTCCGTCTCTCACTGTCGCACACTCACAGTCTTGTACAGTCACAGACTAACACTCACACTCAGTCTCTCACTGTCACTGACTCACACTTAGTATCAGACATTCGCAGGCTCACACTCAGTCTCTCACAGTCACAGACTCACACTCAGTCTCGGACAGTCACAGACTCACACTCAGCCTCAGTCTCTCACTGTCACAGACTCACACTCAGTCTTGGACAATCGCACACTCACACCCAAGTCTCTCACTGTCGCAGACTCACACCTAGTCTCGGAAAATCGCAGACTCACACGCAGTCTCTCATAGTCGCAAGCTCACACTCAGTCCCTCACTGTCACAGACTCACACTCATATTCAGTCTCTCATTGTCGCAGACCCACACTCAGTCTCTCACCTTCGCAGACTCATACTTAGTCTTGGCCAACCGCAGACTCACACAGTCTCTCATAGTCGCAGGCTCACACTCAATCTCTCACTGTCACAGACTCACACTCACATTCAGTCTCTCACTGTCGCACACTCACAGTCTTGTACAGTCACAGACTGACACTCACACTCAGTCTCTCACTGTCACAGACTCACACTTAGTCTCGGACAGTCGCAGACTCACACTCACCCTCAGTCTCTCACTGTCACAGACTCACGCTCAGTCTTGGACAGTCGCACACTCACACCCAAGTCTCTCACTGTCGCAGACTCACACTCAGTCTCTCACTCTCATAGACTCACACACACTCAGTCCCTCACTGTCACAGACTCTCACTCACGTTCAATCTCTCACTGTCGCAGAGTTACACTCAGTCTCGGACAGTCGCAGACTCACACTCACACTCAGTCTTTCATAGTCGCAGACTCACACTCAGTCTCTCACTGTCACAGACTTACACTCACATTCAGTCTCTCACTGTCGCAGACCCACACTCCATCTCTCACTGTCACACACTCACAGTCTTGTACAGTCGCAGACTCAGACTCACACTCAGTCTCTCACTGTCACAGACTCTCACTCAGTCTCGGTCAGTCGCCGACGCACACTCAGTCTCTCACTGTCACAGACTCACACTCAAACTCTCACTGTGGCAGACTCACACCAATCTCTCACTGTGCCAGACTCACAATCTCTCACTGTCACAGACTCACCCTCAGTCTCTCACTGTCACAGACTCACACTCAGTCTTGGACAGTCGCACACTCACACCCAAGTCTCTCACTGTCGCAGACTCACACTTAGTCTCGGACAATCGCAGACTCACACTCAATCTCTCACTCTCATAGACTCACACACACTCAGTCTCTCACTGTTACAGACTCTCATTCACATTCAATCTCTCACTGTCGCAGAGTCACACTCAGTCTCAGACAGTCGCAGACTCACATACACTCAGTCTTTCATAGTCGCAGACTCACAGTCTCTCACTGTAAAAGACTCACACTCAGTCTCGGACAGTCAAAGACTCACACTCACCCTCAGTCTCTCACTGTCACAGACTCACACTCAGTCTTGGACAGTCGCACACTCACACCCAAGTCTCTCACTGTCACAGACCCACACTCAATCTCTCACTGTGTCAAACTCACACCAATCTCTCACTGTGCCAGACTCACATTCAGTCTCTCACTGTCGCAGACTCACACTCACACTCAGTCTTTCATTGTCACAGACTCACACTCAGTCTCGGACAGTTGCAGACTCACAATCTCGGACAGTCGTAGACTCACACTCACAGTCTCTCACTATCGCAGACACACAGTCTCGGATCGTCTCAGACTCACACTCACACTCATTCTCTCACTGTTGCAGGCTCACACTCAGTCCCTCACTGTCACAGACTCACACTCAGTCTCTCGCTGTCGCAGACTCACACTCACACTCATTCTCTCACTGTCGCAGATTCACACTCAGTCTCTCACTGTCACAGACTCACACTTAGTCTCGGACAATCGCAGACTCACACTCGGTCTCTCATAGTCGCACACTCACAGACTTGGACAGTCGCAGGCTCACACTCAGTCTCTCACTGTCACAGGCTCACACTCACACTCAGTCTCTCACTGTCACAGACTCACACTCAGTCTCGGACAGTTGCAGACTCACACTCCATCTCTCACTGTCACAGACTCACACTCACACTCAATCTCTCACTGTCGCAGACCCACACTCAGTCTCTCACTTTCGCAGACTCACACTTAGTCTCGGACAATCGCAGACTCACACAGTCTCTCATAGTCGCAGGCTCACACTCAATCTCTCACTGTCACAGACTCTCACTCACATTCAATCTCTCACTGTCGCAGAGTCACACTCAGTCTCGGTCAGTCGCAGACTCACACTCACACTCAGTCTTTCATAGTCGCAGACACACAGTCTCGGATCGTCTCAGTCTCACACTCACACTCATTCTCTCACTGTTGCAGACTCACACTCAGTCCCTCACTGTCACAGACTCACACTCAGTCTCTCGCTGTCGCAGACTCACACTCACACTCATTCTCTCACTGTCGCAGACTCACACTCAGTCTCTCACTGTCACAGACTCACACTCGGTCTCTAATAGTCGCACACTCACAGGCTTGGACAGTCGCAGGCTCACACTCAGTCTCTCACTGTCACAGACTCACACTCAGTCTCGGACAGTTGCAGACTCACACTCCGTCTCTCACTGTCACAGACTCTCACTCACACTCAATCTCTCACTGTGGCAGACCCACACTCAGTGTCTCACTGTCGCAGACTCACACTCAGTCTTTCACTCTCACAGAATCACCCTCACATTCAGTCTCTCACTTTCGCAGACTCACACTTAGTCTCGGACAATCGCAGACTCACACAGTCTCTCATAGTCGCAGGCTCACAGTCAGGTCCAGTCACAGACGAACACTCACACTCAGTCTCTCACTGTCACAGACTCACACTCAGTCTCGGACAGTCACAGACTCACACCCCCCTCAGGTCTCTCACTGTCGCAGACTCACAC
>NC_057758.1:8052119-8058325 GCF_004010195.1 Chiloscyllium plagiosum
CTCAGTCTCTCACTGTCACAGACTCACACTCAGTCTAGGACAGTCGCAGACTCACACTCAGTCTCTCACTGTCACAGACTCACACTCAGTCTAGGACAGTCGCAGACTCACACTCAGTCTCTCACTGTCACAGACTCACACTCAGTCTAGGACAGTCGCAGACTCACACTCAGTCTCTCTCTGACACAGACTCACACTCAGTCTAGGACAGTTGCAGACTCACACTCAGTCTCTCTCTGACACAGACTCACACTCAGTCTAGGACAGTCGCAGACTCACACTCAGTCTCTCTCTGACACAGACTCACACTCAGTCTCTCACTGTCACAGACTCACACTCAGTCTAGGACAGTCGCAGACTCACACTCAGTGTCTCTCTGACACAGACTCACACTCAGTCTACCTCCCTTCCAGGCAGTGACTTACAGATTCCTCTGCTCCCTCTGAAAGCTCAAGTGATGCTCCTTGCCTTCGGTGACAGACTATGACATCACTACAATGGGTGGAGCCAAAGCAATGTGAAACTTAATGCTTTCAGAATTATTACCTGATACTGCCAATGGCTGGTTGCACAGATGTGTGTTGGAATATTCAAGGTGAGAGTGTGTGAAACACAGGAATATGATCATTTGGAGCAGAATTAGCTCCACCATTCAATATTATCATGGCTGATCACCCACTTGAGCACCCTGTTCCCACTTTCTCCCCATATCCTTTTGATCTTTTTATTTCTTAAAAAAAACCTAACTCATTCTTGAAAAGATTAATTGTTTCAACCTCGATTACTCTCTGTTTCACAAATTTCCATAGGCTTACTACTCTTTCAATGAAGAAATTTCTCTTCTCTGTCTCGCATCCTTCCTCTGTGATCCCTGGTTCTCAACTCCCCGGTGATTGGAACCTCCCTCCTGCATTTACTCTGTCCGGTCCTGTTAGGATTTAATAGGTTTCTATGAAATTCTCCTCCTCCTAAACTACAGTGATATAATCCTAATTGAACCAGTCTTTCTTCATAAGTCTGTCCTGCCATCCCAGGAATCAGTCTGATAGATCTTTGTTGCAAACGTTCCATCACCAGAACATGCTTACCTCAGATGAGGAGGCCAAAACTGAACACAATCCTCCAGGTGTGTTCTCACCAAGGCCCTGTATAATTGCAGCAACATATCCCTGCTCCTGTACTTGGATCCTCTCAGTATAACGGCCAGCATACCACTTCCCTCTTGTCCCCTTGCTGCATCTACATGCTAATATGGTGGATAAGGACAGCCGGGTCTTGTTGTGCCTCCCTCTTTCACAATCTATCATCATTCAGACAATAATCTGCTTAACTGTTTTTGCTATCAAGGTGAATAACTTCATATTTATCTCCATTGTACTTCATATGCTATGCATTTTCCCACTCACTCAACTTGTCCAAATCACACTGAATCACAAATCACGCTGCATCCTCTCAGTTCACCCACCCACCTGCCCAGCTTTGTGCTGTCTGCACAATATTTGAAATATTACATTTAGATCCCTTATCTAAATCATTAACATATATATTGCAAATTGCTGGAGTGATCCCTGTATACCCCACTATTGGTTGCCACTCAGAAAATGTATTCATGATCTTTGATTAGATTAGATTCCCTACATTGTGGAAACAAGGTCTTCGGCCCAACAAGTCCACACTGACCCTCCGAAGAGTGACCCACCCAGACCCATTCTCTTCTGACTAATGCACATAACACTATGGACACTTTAGCAAGGCCAATTCACCCATCCTGACCATCTTTGGATTGTGGGAGGAAACCGGAGCACCCGGAGGAAACCCACGCAGACGCGGGGAGAATGTGCAAACTCCACACAGACAGTCGCCTGAGGCTGGAATTGAACCTGGGTCCCTGGTGCTGTGAGGCAGCAGTGCTAACCACTGAGCCACCGTGTCACTCCAGAATCACAATCTTGCCTTCTCTGAGGATTGAACTCAGGGCCTTCAGATTATGAGACTGACGCGCTGCCTATTGTGTTGGATGAAGAAGATTTACACCTAATCTTTGTTTCTTGTTGGCCAACCAGATGTCTATCGATGCCAGTACACTAACCCCAACCCCATGCACTTTAATCTTAAATCATCACTTATAAAGGACCTTCTCAAAAGCCTTCATTGAATTATGAAGTACAATTGTCCCACTTTCCCTCACTAGCCCCATAGTCTTAACTGTTATGAAACTTCAAATGCCCATCCAAGTACTTTTTAATGGTTGTGAGGTTTCGCATCTCATACCCTCCCAGCAATGCATTCCAGACCCTCAGGTGAAAATATTGTTCCGCAAATATCCTCTAAACTTCCTGCCTTTCACTTTAAAATAATGGTCCCTTCTTATTGACCTTTAAAGTAAGGGGAGCAGCTGCTTTTTATTCACTCTGTCCATGCCCCTCAGAACCCGCTGTCAGGTTCCCCTCCTCGGCCTTCCCTGCAATAAAGAAAACACCTGAGTCTGGCCAGCCTTTCTTCAAAGCTTCAGGAAATCCAAGTAAACTACATCCACTGGCTCTCCCTTATCAACTCTACTAGTCACATCCTCAAAACATTACAGCAGATTTGTCAAGGGTGATTTCTCTTTTGCAAATCCATGCTGATTTGTCCAATCCTGTGATTGCAAAGACATGGATAAGGGTTTCAGCAGCTGATGAGCTGAGCTAAGGACCAAGCATCTTCAGTGAAATCCCACTTTGTACTGACAGGCACAAAGTTGAAACTCAGTCTTGTTGCAAACAAATTGAAAAATTGAGCCATCAACAAATGGAAACATTGCCAACAAGTCCATATTATTATGGATGACATAATCAGGTCATGAAGGGATAGTTCCAATAGTATCCTGTCATGAGTGATATTCAGGAGGAAGTAGAATTACTGAAGCTTCAAACACAACACTGTTCCACGAGGAAGATTCAATTCCCAGAATCACTTCGTAAAATATCAAATGATTCAGCAAATCAGACAGCTCTTCAACAATCTCATTTGGGCAAGATTGGAGGTGAATGTCTCAAATGCATTTGCTCACAGAGATGAATATATGAAGTAAAATTAATTGTCTCCACACACTGTCAATTACAATCTTTCTTTACAATGAGATCCATTAGCCCTGAGTACAGTCCTCAATGCACATGAGCCCCTTTAACCCCATCCTAAGATACTGAGGCTCATTTACCCCTCTGTCTGATGCACTCTGACACTGGAGCACATTAACCACCTCTGGTATCCTCCAATACAAATTAACCCCTCTGTCTGATACCTCTGATACGAGGGTACATTAACCTCTCTATTTGATACTCTCCGATGTTGCATATTAGCCAGTAAATCAGACAGCATTTGTTGACAGAAACAGAGTTAATCCAGTGGGAAGGGCAAAGGAGACAATCTGTGATAGGATGGAAGACAGGGTGATTGAATAAAATCATGATACCAGCAGTCAAAAAGCGCGGGTAATGGATATAGTCGAGAGTGTGGTGCTGGAAAGGCCTAGCAGGTCAGGCAGCATCCGGGGAGCAGGAGAATCGACGTTTCAGGCATAAGACTTTCATCAACCCCATTCCTGATGAAGGGCTTATGCCCGAAATGTCAATTTTCCTGCTCCTCAGATGCTGCCTGACCTGCTGTGCTTTTCCAGCACCACATTCTCGACTCTGATCTCCAGCATCTGCAGTCCTCACATTCTCCTGGTAATATGTATATCAAAGATAAAAGATTGTTTCCAGATCAAGTGTGAATTGCTACACACAAACCACCTGATGATGTAGGGCAATCCTGCAAAAAAAAGGGGAAAACCACATGCTGAATAGAATAGAGGCAGAAGTTATGATCTAAACTCATTGAACTTAATGTTGAGACCAGAGGCCATCCACCTCAAAGAGGAAGAATGCCATTCTGATCTTACAATAGGGTTTTCTGAAACATTGGAGCAGGCTGAGGTCAGAGTGCAGCCAAGGTGGAGAATAAAAATGGGAACATTAGGTCATGCCTGTGGATGGATTAGAGGTGTTCCAAACATGGTCACTGAGGAAGCAATGGTGTACTGGCAATGTCATCCAAAACCCCAGGCTCATGTTCCAGGGACATGGGCTCAAATTCCACTATAAAAGATGGTGAAATTGCGTTCAATTAGAAAACCTGATGTAACCTAACTATCGTCACTTATTATAAAAACCCATCTGGTTCCCTAATGTCATTTAGAGAAGAAAATCTGCCATTTTTCCACAGGCAGATTCACAGAAATGAGGTTGACACTTTACTGCCCTCAGAACAATCTGAGCCAGCTGCTCATTTAATGGATGACAAACATTGGCCACCTGCCATTCGAGGATTTGAAAAAGTCTGTGTTTGGTTGCCCGAGTGCAGAGGAATTGAAAGGGTAAGTGTTGCACAGGATCATAGAATTCCTATAGTGAGGATGCAGGCTATTTGGCCCATCAAGTCCACACTGATCCTCCGAAGAGCATCCCACCCAAACCCACTTCGTCCCTATAATCCCGCATTTCCTGCACATCCCTGGACACAATGAGAAATTTAGCATGACCAATCCACCTAACATGCACAGCTTTGGACCATGGGAGGAAACCGGAGCACCCGTGCAGACGTGTATGTGCAAACTGTCACCTGAGAATAGAATCGAACCTGGGTCCCTGAGGCTGTAAGGCAACAGTGCTAACATAGAACATAGAACACAGAAGAATACAGCGCAGTACAGGCCCTTCGGCCCTCGATGTTGCGCCGATCCAAGCCCACCTAACCTACACTAGCCCACTATCCTCCATATGCCTATCCAATGCCTGCTTAAATGCCCATAATGAGGGAGAGTCCACCACTGCTACTGGCAGGGCATTCCATGAACTCACGACTCGCTGAGTAAAGAACCTACCCCTAACATCTGTCCTATACCTACCCCCCCTTAATTTAAAGCTATGCCCCCTTGTAATAGCTGACTCCATACGTGGAAAAAGATTCTCACTGTCGACCCTATCTAAACCCCTAATCATCTTATACACCTCTATCAAGTCACCCCTAAACCTTCTTTTCTCCAATGAAAACAACCCCAAGTGCCTCAGCCTTTCCTAACATGTTCTGTGTTCATGTGAAATGTCATTGTTGGATTGAATGAGCAGTGGGTTTGTTGTCACAGTGGGAGCAGTCCCTCCAGAATGCTGAAAAGGTGATGTCGGGAGATTGGGTTTGCAGACTGGAGCTGGTAGATATGGCAGAGGATGGTCCGTGAATACAAATAATGTTTTGTGGAACCTGAAGACCCAGGAACTTGGTTCTGGTGGAGAGGGGAAGAGGGACAGCAGAGGTGTAAGAGGTAACTGGACACATTGGCAGGCCTAGTCAAGTGGGAATCCTTCACTGAAGTAAGAGGAGGACATGTTGTGGAGCAGTGTTGCGCAAGGAGGCATTATCGGACCAGATGCAATGGAGACAGAGACACTGGGGAAATGGAGTCCTTTTGGGAAGGAGGATGTGAGAAAGTGTATGTTAAAAACATCCTAAACTGTCTTCTGTAACTGTCTTTTTCTTCTTTTGTATTGTAAACCTAATCCTACGTTCACAGAATCACAGTAGGAGGCCATTTGACCCAAATGTCTGCACCAGTTCTTCTTAATGAGCATCATTACCTCGTGCCAATCTCCTGCCTTTTCCTCATACCCTTGCACACTATTTTTATCACTTTCAATCTATGCCATCCCATCCTTGTTCCTTTTATGAGTGGGAAGGACTTCTTCCTATCTCCTCTGTCCAGTCTGCTCATGATTGAAGCTTCTCTTGTTGTGGTTCTGTTTGCCGAGCTGGAAGTTTTTGTTGCAAACGTTTCGTCCCCTGGCTAGGCGACATCATCAGTGCTTGGGAGCCTCCTGCGAAGCGCTTCTTTGATGTTTCCTCCGGTGTTTATAGTGGTCTGTCCCTGCCGCTTCCGGTTGTCAGTTTCAGCTGTCCGCTGTAGTGGTTGGTATATTGGGTCCAGGTCGATGTGTTTGTTGATGGAGTTTGTGGATGAATGCCATGCCTCTAGGAATTCCCTGGCTGTTCTCTGTCTGGCTTGCCCTATGATAGTAGTGTTGTCCCAGTCGAATTCATGAATTCCGAGAGGCATGGCATTCATCCACAAACTCCATCAACAAACACATCGACCTGGACCCAATATACCAACCACTACAGCGGACAAC
>NC_057758.1:8059083-8060807 GCF_004010195.1 Chiloscyllium plagiosum
ATGAATTCGCCTGGGACAACACTACTATCATAGGGCAAGCCAGACAGAGAACAGCCAGGGAATTCCTAGAGGCATGGCATTCATCCACAAACTCCATCAACAAACACATCGACCTGGACCCAATATACCAACCACTACAGCGGACAGCTGAAACTGACAACCGGAAGCGGCAGGGACAGACCACTATAAACACCGGAGGAAACATCAAAGAAGCGCTTCGCAGGAGGCTCCCAAGCACTGATGATGTCGCCTAGCCAGGGGACGAAACGTTTGCAACAAAAACTTCCAGCTCGGCGAACAGAACCACAACAACGAGCACCCGAGCTACAAATCTTTGCACAAACTTTGAAGCTTCTCTTTCCTGGGACCATTCTTGTAAATCGCTTCTACGTTCTCTGTAATGCATTCACATTGTTCATATAATGGAACGCCCACAACTTGTACACATTACTCCACTGAGGTCTGACATGCGTCTTGGACAAGTTCAACATCACTTCACTGCTCTGGTATGTCTGGTCCTACTAATAAGGGAAAAATGAGTTAATGAATGGCAAAACCTAGAAGCTCAGATGAACGGAGGGATCTTGGGGTGTTTGTCCACAAATTCCTGAAGGCAGCAGATCAGGGTAAAGAAGACATTTGGCATAGTTGCCTTTATCAGTCATGGCATGGATAATGAGAGCAGGGAGGTCATGTTGAAGCTGTAGAGGAGTTTTTTTGGTCACAACTGGAATACTTTGTGCAGTTCTTATCACCACACTGCAGGAAAGATGTGATTGCAGTGGAGTGGGTACAGAGGAGATTCACCAAGATGTTACCCAGGATAGAACACTTCAGCCATGAAGGGAGGCTGGAGGCATGTTGTTTTCATTGGATTGGAGAAGATTGAGATAGGAAACTGATCGAGGTGTATGGGGCATGGACAGGGTGAATGGGTAGCAGCTGTTAGTTGAAGGGTCAATTTTAAAGGAGAAAAACAGGAGGTTTAAAGGGGATTTGAGGAAAGGTTTTTCACATAGAGAGTGGTGAGGATCTGGAGTGGACTGCCGGTGAGGGTCATTGACATAGACCTTGGGAACCTCACAAGCTTTAAAACGTGTGTGGATGAGCACTTGAAATGTCAATATCATCCAAGGCAATGGGCTAAGGGCAGGGAAGTGAGACTGATGTAGAGTTAGTGCAGCATTGGTGGTCCAGCCTCGATGGGGTGCACTGTCTGATTCTCTGAATACCGTATGCTTTATTAACAGCTCTCCCCACCTGTGCTACGCACACACACCAGGTCCCTGGACTCCTGTACACCTTTCAGAATTGCACCCCCTATTGTGGATTGTCTTTCAATGTTCTTCCAAGCAAAGTGAATCACCTCACACTTCTCTGCAATGAACCTCAACTTCCACCCATCTGTCCACTCCACCACCGTGTCTATCCTTTAGGAGTTCGACACTGTCATCCTCACAGTTTACAATTCTTCCAAGTTAAAGTGGAAGTGTTACAATCTTAAAGAACATTGGTAGCCTCATGTGAATATGTTAACAGACTCCAAAGATTAAACATATGATCTATCAAGTCAGGTTTTACTGTGGCATCTTGCCCTGCAATATCGCCATCAGCCGGGACCAAACCCCGAGGAGTGTCTGTTTCTTTCCTAATTGACTATTTCCATGATTCAGAGATGCCGGTGTTGGACTGGGGTGTACAAAGTTAAAAATCACACAACACCA
>NC_057758.1:8061307-8083720 GCF_004010195.1 Chiloscyllium plagiosum
TGCCGCGCATATTGATTTGCATTTTTTTATAATCACTGCCTCCCAATCTCAGTTATCACTTTGCCTATTCATTGCTGCTTTCCAAACAAAATGAATAGAATGATCAGTTGGTCCAGCTGACTTCACAATACACGATAAAGCTCAGATTTTTCTATGATACTTCTCTTTTCCGAATCTGAATCATCCTCCGTGTAAGGCAATCTATTCCACAGAGAAAGTTCACGGAAGAAGGAAGTGAATTCTTTGCAAGATCTCTCCCAACAAAAGTTGATGTCAGGTCACAACCTGGCTGGTCGGACAAGATTCTAGGGAGAATCAAGTCGATCGTCATGTGATTTCACTCACAGTAATAGACTACTGAGGAAGTTTTCAGTTGCTGTCGTCATCGCTATAGGGTGTATATTATCTCGCACATCAAGCACCACCCACATCATTTGTGACGAAATTCGTTGATTGCACAATTTGTTCCCCATCCGTAAGCAATATTTTCACTCACACATGCCTTTCATTGCACATGATTACATCTTATGAAAGTATGGTAATATTTGAAGGTGTGTGATTAGTTCACAAACATTTTGATCTTACATTTGATGGACATCTTATGACAATAAAACGTCCATCAAATGAAAGAACGAAATGTTTGTGAACTAAACACACACCTTCAAATATCACCAAACAACTTACTACTTCCACTAATGTAAAACGATAACAAACAGCATTGTGATTCTATTTGTTTACCAGCCTTATTCGCCCAGCAGCTTATTCTAATCCATTCTTCCAGTGCTGCTGTGTTTGTTGTGTTCTCCATCTTCCTGGATGTCTCATCTCCATTATTCGTTAGACTACGGTTACTTTTGGCGAAAGATGTCATGCAATTTGAATACGTTCACCGTTTTCCTGATCCATGCATTATGCACTAGGCGAGAAACCCCTAAAACAGTTTGCAGCCTGGACCCTATATGTTCCAGTTCGTTCAAGGAGAAGAGTGTGTATATTCTAGGAGTAATGCAGCTGGACCAACTGCTTAATTTTGAACAAAAAATAATGCATTTGCAAGATTATCAAAAGATAGACAAACAATTTAGAACTGAATGCCTGATCGGATCTGAAAACCCAACAGATTATCCAAACTTAATGAAGCTGGTCCAAATACCTACAACAATCGCTGAAAACGCACCCTTAGCCAAAAAAACGGAGGTAGTGTTTTTCAGGGGAAGTGTCACATAGGAGGAGGATCAGCATGGGCATGCTTCTTTGGGACCAGCAGCTTCATAATTGTCTGCTTGCCCCCAAAAAAGAAAGCAAACGAGAGTGCAGCTTAGTTGATAGAACTGAACACTCCCATTTCATTGGGCACGTGAATTTTTTCAACCTGAATGCCTTTTGTCTGAGGCAGTATGGGTTAGCTATAAACACTTCAGCCCTAAAGTACGTGAAACGTAGACTCCCGGGAACCTGTGTATTTATCAGCTCTCTGAGAAATTAAAAGGAAACCGTAACCTTGTTAAAGGAGCAGCATCATCACACATGTCTTAGCTCAATTAATTATCATATACCGGCTCACCTGCATGGCAATTCTTTTAGGCAGGAATCCGCTCCCTGTCCCACAAACTACTGCAACCAATTCCAACTGTCTACATGCACCTGGATCGCTCCCTCTGACCTTTCATCATTAGTCGACATGTTCATTGTAATCTATTAACGTCACATTAATCGCTTCAAGTTTCCTGTTCCTCTTCCGCATTCTATGCTATCTCCCTCTGAACTGACAGCATTCCTTGATCTCAGATCCAACCTTGGCTGTTTTATTAAGATTGTCAATAAGTGTTGTGCTGCTGTTGTCTGGCCTACTCAACAAACATTACAGCTGTTCTACGTTAGCTTCTGGAAACTTTCTTCTATCTCCACCTGGACGGTGACTCCACCATGGAATATCAGGCCATAGTGTCTACAACGGTCACTAAAATTAGTTCATCCTGTTACCTCCTGTTCACTGTCTCCGTGCTCTTAGTTTCCCAAACCCGCACAAACCCGCTTCTGCCTCCTTCCTAAAATTCACAAACTGTTCAGCACATCTGTGGTTTCTGTCCACTCTTGCTCTGCAAACACATCTGTTCCAAAATCGACTCAAGGTTATTTCTCTTCTTCTTCGGTTAATTCTGACGTACATCCGCCAGCCCTCTGATGCTTTTCTCCAATTTCACAATTTCCAGTTCTCGAGCTCCAAACAGCTTCTCTTTACAATGGGACATGCAATGTCTTTTCACCTCCTCCCACACTACAGTGGTCTGACGGCGTACCACACCTTATTGAACAAAAGGGCCCATCCCCCAAGGCTATACTCTGCCTGGCCCACCTTGGCCTCACACTGAACAACTGCTATTTAATATCCTCATATCTTCTTCACGTCGGGTAGGGGAGGTAGCCACGTGTCCGTGTATCGTCCCACGTGTAGCTTTTCTCTTTGTGAGGTACATGGAGCACTCCTTATTGTCGTCCACCTGCAGTCCCCACCCTCAAATCGTCCCCAAGGATATCGATGACATTATCATTACTGCTTCACTCTCTCATTCGGAATTGTAAATGTTAATCTATTTTGCTTCCAATTCCTACCCTCTCTCAACTCCACCTGGTCCACCTCTGCTCTTGTCCCTTCCCATACTCGACAAATCTATTTAAATTTCTGGGGATAGACTGTCCACCAATATCCACGAAAAGCACACTGACACATCCAGTTACCTTTCCTATATATTATCACTCTCTCCCTTCTACAAGTACTCCTTTCCATTCTCCAAGTTCCACCATCTCTATCTCATCTTGTCTGATGATGCCCCCTACCCGTTTCTCTTACCTCAACCCTACCACCTCTCTACTTGCCCTACAGGGTCGATAGGGCTTGCCTTGTTGTCACTCACCAGCAACAACATTCAGAGGAGCATTCACCGCCGTTTGTGTTACGCCGGCGGGTTGTCACCATGAGACAGATGTATCCCTCCCGTCTCTTATCAGCTTTCTGCAAGGACCATTCCAGCCGAGACGCCCTGGTCTACTCTACGATGGTGCTGCAATTTTATCAAGGTCATTTTTGACGGTTTGTTTAATAATGGAGAGTGCGTGAAAGTAGATGCGCCTTGGGGACGAGAAAGACCCGAATTTAACAAAGGCAGGGGAGAACCCGGTCCTCCCTGTTCAGGTTTCTTCTCGTTTGATTCAGCTGTGTCAGACACAAGATGCTGAAGTCCTGGATTGGTTGTAGACTTTAGCAGATGGTACCTAAATGACTTTCCATGAAATCTGTTTGGAAGTTGCTCCTTCCTACCTGTACGAATCTGTGTTTGAATTTACATATTTGCCAAGTGTATATTTATGTGGTGCTATTGGATCGCTACATTTCCTCAGTTAAGTTACTGTTTCGGCTCTGAAAATTTTAAAACAGATAAGTTATTCAAAATTCAATTTTCTAATCTTTGTGTTTCAATTGTAGCCATTGAATGCGTTTTGTTTTGCTTAAAACTGATTGGATTGCCTAGCTGCATCATACCTGGAATATCCATTTCAAATCCGCTCTTCAAATGAGAGAAGTTAGGATCTAACGTAACTTCTTAAATATTTTTGAGAGTGTCTGGACTCATCCAAAATAATTCATGTCACACTCCTTAGCAGTTACAGAATGCGTAACTCATGCCGGCTTTCACTCTCACTCCTGACCATCCAAGACCCCAGACAGGGTATTACCTGCACTTCACTCAATCTGTCCGATTGCATTCACTGCTAGCCAAGTCCTGCCTCTGCGCTGGGGGAATTGAAACACAGACCACGTGAATGCTTCATTGAAAAAATACTTTGACAAAAAAATGCCCCAGTTGCAAGTCACTTCAACAGTCCACCATCTCAGGTTTGCTGCAGAGAAGCTTAGCACACGCTGGATACTTCGCACCTCATTTTCCACTTCGGAATCCTGCAATTTAATATCGAGTTCAACAATTTTAGCTGTCGAGCACCTTCCCCCATGCGTTTCCCCAAACCAACTCACCAGGCATATTCATCATATTGATTGTCACCACACACTGGGACAAAATGAGGACTCCAAATGCTCAAGATCAGAGTCGACACTGTGGTGCTGGAAAAGCACAGTCAGTCAGGCAGAATCTGAAGAGCAGGACAATTGACCTTTCGAGCACAACCCTTTTATCAGGAATACCACAAACTCTCCATCGTCAGCCACATTGTGACCACGATGTGGCTTAAATAGAAACGTTTTGTAATGGTTTATTTCCAGAGATAGATTGAAATGGGTGTTCAGACCTGGCCACTGAAGACCACTGGAGGAAATAGCTTGTGAAGCTTTGAGTATGTCTTTAAAGTTGAAACAATGTAACAGCTCAGTAACAGCTCAGCCCGAGATTTCTAGTTTGTTACTGATTTTTATGTCTACATTTAGGCGGAAGATATCGCGGACTCAAAACAGTTGGAAGATGCAGTGAATGGATGTTAGTTGCTTCTCTCTCTAAATGTTCACATGGTTTTCGTCTGTTATATTATGTGTCCTAAATTTCGGGTTTATTTGTCAAGGGTATGTTTTGCAGAATGTTTGTCTCTTGGAAGACTTAATTATTAATAGTTTCGGTATCTATAATTCTGTTAAGTTTTCCAAACAAGTTCAGTTACTCTAATTTCCTCTCTCTTTTATTGTATTGTAATAACAATGTTCAAGTAAATTCCGTTTTACTTAACATCCAGTGGCTTGAGAAGTCGTGTTGCATCTGGAACAGCCGTTTTGAAATGAGAAAATGTCTGTGCTAACTTCCTAAAGAAAATTATGAGTTTCTGGTCTGATCCATGACATCAATCATAGTTATTCATTCTCCAAGCTAACCTGCAAGCGCCCAATGCTTTTTTCTGTCTTCATTTATTGTGATGGCCCAGACCAGACCACCTGAAAATAATTCAAGATTGTTGCCCAGACACTAACTTCTCCACTCGTTCAAAAGAAATGTTGTGTGGCTTTTCCAAGTGTGGTGCAACTGGCCGAACCACTCACGTTTAAACAAAACAGAACATGTTTTCAGATTACCGATCGAAACACGAACAAAACAGAACAGAATATAAAAAAACAAGCTCTCTGAAAACCCAATCAACTCCATCGAAACTTCATGATGCAGTTCTAAAAAAAAACTTGCACCATCCTCATAGACACTTCATTTACAGAACAAAAATGGTAAAATCAAAAACAGATTATTACAGGAGAAATGTTAGAGGCCAGAGAGAGGATCAGCATGGAACTGTTTTTTGGGTGCCTGCTAAAAATTGAGCAGGATCTTCAAACAGACTGATTGCTCCAAATCTGAGCTGCCATCAGTGCTGTAGAAGGGACTTTGGGCCAAGAACTTTAAGTTTGATTACACAGCAACGGTCCTGATAGGTCTGCTGAGATTTTCCAGTGATTCCTGCTTTTGTTGCAAATTTCCAATATCAACAGTTCTTTTGGACTTTTGCTGAATGTACCTTGTAAATTCCATCAGAAATTCGAAGCATCGTTTCTACTCAGGGGAGGTCCATACATTCTCATTGTTGCCCAAGTTTCCCCCTTAAAAATACTCCGATCAGAAATGCACTTCGATTTTGTATTAGTTTCAACGATGATGTCCAACCATAAAGCACTGACTTGCGCTTCTTCCGATTCAATAGACCAGAGTTACTCCTTTGCTTTACTTGAATTTCCTAAACTCTCTTCACTTCTGCGTTCTGGACGATTAAGGATGAACGACACATATCGGTGGAACCAGCGATACCCATCCCATGAATGAATAAATAATCACTTTATTTACATTCTGCTAAAAGTAACTTTAGGTTGATGAAGCAACTGACGTGTTCTTTCTTTTCATTATCATCGTTAAGTGTTTAGCCCAATCGCATTCTCCCACCAAACAGTTTTGGTCTACTGATCTTAACACACATGTCTCTCATTTGGTTTTCTGGCCTGCAGCCACACCGACATATTCTCGACATTCCAGCCACAAAGTCTACTGTTATCAAAACAGATGTGAGTAAGTCACAGCTAATGTCAGTGGCGCAGAGTGTTCATAATAGGCTTCATTAATGTAAACTTGTCTCGTGAACACCAAGAAGACTATCACATGTTGAGACAATATTTCTGGACAGGTGAACATAAATTTCATATCCTATGGTCTCCTAGATATTTTCATTTGAAGGAAAAAATCCAGTCATAAACCATCCTGCAAGCATTGATCCAGAGTTACGTTTATGAGTCTCCACGAATCTGAAAAAACCCTGCGACATGAAATATCTCAATGTTTTGAAGTGACGTTCCAACTGTTTCATTTATTCTTTTTCCGTTGCGTTTTTGAAAATTTCCATCCGTTCATTACTCGTCTCAAAACATGTTTTCCTGAATTGTATGCAATTGGGTTATTTTTATTTCCAGAACAGATTTCGACAGCTTTGGACGAACAAAGCTGATACAATCAGCTGTCAGATTCAAACATGAACTATCATCTCACTCTGTCTCACTAATAAGCCGTTATCTTTCTTACTGTGCCTGTTAGAGCATAGAACGTAGTACATAGAACACAGAAAATTATAGCATGGGACAGGTCCTTCAGCCTACGAAGTTGTGCCGAGGATTAAGTGTTGAAAATGTTTTGCTGGAAAAACGCAGCAGGTCAGGCAGCATCCAAGGAGCAGGAGAGTCGACGTTTCGGGCATGAGCCCTTCTTCAGGAATGAGGAAAGTGTGCGATGCAAGCTAAAATAAAAGGTAGGGAGGAGGGACTTGGGGGAGGGGCGTTGGAAATGCGATAGGTGGAAGGAGGTTAAGGTGAAGGTGATAAGGTGAGGGTGATTGGCCGGAGTTGGGGAGGGAGCGGAGATGTCAGGAAGAAGATTGTAGGTTAGGAAGGTGGTGCTGAGTTCGAGGGTTGGTCTGAGACAAGGTGGGGGGAGGTGAAATGAGGAAGCTGGAAAAATCTGAGTTCATCCCTTGTGGTTGGAGGGTTCCTCCTCCAGCCGTCGTGTTGCTATGGTCTGGCAGTGGAGGAGTCCAATGACCTGCATGTCCTTGGTGGAGTGGGAGGAGTAGTTGAAGTGTTGAGCCACGGGGTGGTTGGGTTGATTGGTCCGCGTGTCCCAGAGGTGTTCTCTGAAAACTCACCAATATAGAGGAAGCCACATCAGGTGCAGCGGATGTAGTAAAAGATGCGTGTGGAGGTGCAGGTGAATTTGTGGCGGATATGGAAGGATCCCTTGGGGCCTTGGAAGGAAGTAAGGGGGAAGGTGTGGGTGCAAGTTTTGCATTTCTTGCGTTTGTAGGGGAAGGTGCCGGGAGTGGTGATTGGGTTGGTGGGGTGTGTGGACCTGACAAGGGAGTCACGGAGGGAGTGGTCTTTTCGGAACGCTGATAGGGGAGGGGGGGGAAATATATCCTTGGTGGTGGGGTCTGTTTGGAAGTGGCGAAATGACGATGCATGATACGGTCTATATGCAGGTTGGTGGGGTGGTAGGTGAGGACCAGTGGGGTCCTGTCCTGGTGGCGATTGGAGGGGCGGGGCTCACGTGCGGAGGAGCAGGAAGTGGTGGAGATGCGATAGAGAGCATCGTCGACCACGTCTGTGGGGAAATTGCGGTCTTTGAAGAAGTAGGCCGTCTGGGTTGTTCGGGATTGGAACTGGTCCTCTTCAACTCCCCCTCCCACTCCACCAAGGACATGCAGGTCCTTGGACTCCTCCACCGCCAGACGATAGCAACACGACGGCTGGAGGAAGAACGCCTCATCTTCCGCCTAGGAACCCTCCAACCACAAGGGATGAACTCAGATTTTTCCAGCTTCCTCATTTCCCCTCCGGCTACCTTGTCTGAGTCCCAACCCTCGAACTCAGCACCACCTTCCTAACCTGCAATCTTCTTCCTGAACTCTCCGCCCCCTCCCCCATTCTAGCCTATCATCCTCACCTTATCACCGTCACCTTAACCTCCTTCCACGTATCGCATTTCCAACGCCCCTCCCCCAAGTCCCTCCTCCCTTCCTTTTAGCTTAGCTTGCTTGGCACACTTTCCTCATTCCTGAAGAAGGGCTCATGCCCGAAACGTCGACTCTCCTGCTCCTTGGATGCTGCCTGACCTGCTGTGCCTTTCCAGAAACACATTTTCAACTCTGATCTCCAGCATCTGCAGTCCTCACTTTCTCCGTGCCGAGGATTAATCCTAATGTAAAATAAAATAATCTTACTTCTGCACCCCGCAATTCACTGTTGTCCATGTGCATGTCCAGCAGGCGTTTAAATGTCCCAAATGTCCCTGCTTCCACCAACAGGCAACGCATTCCATGCATTCACAACTCTCTGCATAGAAAGTCTACTTCTTACGTCTCCTCTATACCGTCCTTCTAATAACTTCAAACTATGACCCTGCGTCCCCGACAATCCTGTCCTGGAGAAAAGTCTCCGGTAATAGACTCGATGTGTGCCTTTCATTATCTTGTCTACATCGATCTGGTCACCTCGCTTCCTCCTTCTATCCAGAGAGAAAACGTTCAATCTTAGTCAACCACTCTTCATATGACAATCCTACCAGTTCAGGCTGCATCCTGGTAAATCTTCTTTGCGCCGTGTCCAAAGCCTCTGAATCTTTCCTATGGTTGGGGCATCAGAACTGGACACAATATTTCAAGTGTGGTCTCACCAGGGACTTGTACTACTGTAATAATACCTCATAGCTCTTAATCTCGATTCTCCATTAATGAAAGCTAAATCACCATATGCTTTCTTAACCACCCTCTCAACTTGGGTGGTAATTTTGAGGGATCTACGTACTTGAACACCCAGATCCCGCTGTTGCTCCACGCTGCTAAGAATCCTGTCTTTAATCCTCCATTCAACATTCAAGTTCGACCTTCCAAAATGTATCACTTTGCATATATCGAGCTTGAACTCCATCTGCCATTTCTCAGCCCAGCTCTGCATCCTGCCTATGTCATGCTGCAGCCTGCAATAGCCCTCAATGCTATCAACCTTTGTGTCGTCTGCACATTTACTAACCTCCCCCTCAATTCCCTCATCCAAGTCATTTATAAAAACTGCAAAGAGCCGAGGCCCAAGAACAGACACTACCCAACACCGACCTCCAGGCAGAATAAATTACATCTACAAATACTCTCAGCTTTCTGTCAACCAAACAATCTGAAGCCAGATTGCCAAATCTCCCTGCATCCCATACCTCCTGACATTCTAAATGGGCCTACCATGGGGAACCCATCAAATGCCTTGCTGAAGCCCATGCACACGACATCTACTGCTCGAGTTCGTCAACCTGTCTTGTATCCTCCTCGAAGACCTCAATGAGACCTTTTACGCACGGCCTACCCCTCATAAAGCCATGCTGATTGCCTTTAATCACGCTATTATTTTCAAATAGTCAGACATCCTATTTCTCAGAATTCTTTCCAAAACCTTGTTGACCACAGAAGTACGACTGACTGGTCTGTAATTGCCAGGGATTACTCTATCACCTTTCTTGAAAAGAGCAACAGCATTCTCTACCTGCCAATCCACCCGTTGACTCCTGTGGAGAGGGAAGTATGAACGATCTTCACTCGTGGCTTAGCAATCTCCTTTCTCGCTACGTGGATTAAGCTCGGATAAATCTGGTCTGACCCTGGGGACGTATCAATCTTAATGTTCGCCAAAGGTTCCAATGCAGCAACTTCAACAATCTTGTTCTGTTCAAGCCCATATCCCAGATCCTTAAAGTTCACATTCACAAGGTCCCTTTCTTTAATGGAAGGGCACAAAACTCATTTAGGACTTCCTCTATCTGATCAGACTTCACGCACAAGTTTCCTCTACTCTCCCGGATCGGCACGACCTTCTCCATGATCATTTTCTTATTCCTCACGTATAAATAAACTGCCTTTGGATTCTCCCTAATCCCTCCTACCAAGACTTTCTAGTGCCTCCTCCTGGCTCTCCTCAGTGCATTTCTGAGCTTCTTTATCGCAAGGCTGTACTCGACCAAAGCTGTTCAAGATCCTTTCTTCCTCCACCTTACATCAGCTTCTGTCTTCATTTTGACGAGAAGCACTTTTGTTCTCGGCATCCAACGCTACTTCATCATACCCCTTCTTACCTGTCTCAGAGAAAAAAGTTCCTGCATCACACGCAACAACTTCTCCTTATACAGTCTCCACATGTCTGCTGTGCCATTTCTCCCAGTCTGTACTTTCCAACTCCTGTCCAATAGCGTCATAATTTCCTTTTACCCAATTAAATGTTTTCCCTTGGTAGCTGCCATTTTCTCTCTTCACGTCTATGATAATGTGAGGCAGTTGTGGTCACTGTCATCAAAGCGTTCGCCCACCACGGAATCTGACACCTGTCCTGGCTCATTGTCAAGCACCAAATCCAAAATGGCAGCTCCCCTCGTGTGCCTGTCTACATACTGAGTAAGGAAACCCTCCTGAACACAGCTAGCAAAAACAGCTTCATCCAAAATATTTCCACCAAGGAGGGTCCAGTTCATATTGGGAAAGTTTAAGTCATCCGTAATAACAACCCTGCTACATCTTCATTTTTCCAAAATGTGCCGTCTTATCAGTTCGTCAATCTCTCTACTGCTATTAGCACTACTGCAGTAAACCCCCAGAGTGGTGGCTGCTCCCTTGCTGTTCCTAACTTACCCCTGTAATGATTCAGTAGGCAAAGCTTCCTCAACAACCTTCATTTCTGTATCTGCGATGAACTCTCTGATTAGTAATGCTATTCCCCATTCTCTTTTTTTCCACCCTCCCTGTTAATTTTTAACCATTCTAAAACATGTAATATCTAGCAAGCATTCCTGCTCCTGTGAAACCCACGTCTCTGTTATGGCCATAACCTCATCGCCCCAAGTACTGATCCATGCTCTAAGTTCATCACTCTTATTTTTGACAATGCTTTCATTAAAGCAGATACACATTAGCCGATCCCTTTGTTTCATCACGTGAGAAACCTTCACAACAGATTCACTACATCCTGTCACTGCTCCATCTACAACTACACCCCTCTCAGGTGTATGGCTCTGATTCCCACCCGTTTCCGAAACTAGTTTAAGGCCTGACGAACCACACTATCAAATATCCCACCCAGGACATTTGCGCCCCTCCAGTTCAAGTGCAACCCGTCCTTAATGTCCAAGTCTCACCTTCCCCAGAAGACGCCCCAATTGTCGAGGTATCTGAAGCCCTCCCTCCTGCACCAGCCTTGCAAACATATGTTAAGATCCATTCGCTGACTCTTCCTTACCTCACTATCTCGTGGCAACGGGAGCAAAACTCAGATCACGACTCTAGTTGTCCTGCTCCTCAGCTTCCAACCAATCTCTCTGTAGTCACTTTTCAGATCCTTAATCCCTTTCCTGCCTATAAAGTTGGTTCCAGTAAATATCACGATTTCTGGCTGCTCGACGTCCCCCTTCAGATCGGCGACATCCCGGACCCTGGCACCTGCCAGGCAACATAACTTCCGGGAGTCTCATTCACGACCACAAAATCTCCTTTAAGTCTATCTAACTAGTCGATCCCCTTAAACTAGCGCTTTTCTATTCTCTCCCTTTCCCTTCTGAGCCACAGTGTCAGGCTCAGTGCCAGAGACCGGTTTGGAAATTTTCCTGATTGTTGCCATCTGTAAGTGCTTGACTATTAGGGATATCGCGATTTTTCTTTATTTTCCTTGGGTGTTCTACATATCATTCCTCCTCACATTGGTGTAAGCCATTTTATGAAGTAATCGTGCTGCACTTTATGGAAATTTGTGAATTTATGTCCCAAAGCTGATAATTTCCAGTTATTGTTGCTTGTCTTTTATTTCCAGATTTTAGTACAATTCTTCCATGCACTGAGATGTTTTGAACAGGAACGTACTTCGGTCCTTGTGATCTAAATGTACTTATTTTAGAAATAGCATCTTTGAAAGTAGACTTGTTCACTTCCTTAAAGTAACTTTAAAGTAACTTTGCTTTCCTCTCAGATGGCCTTCCTGATTTTGTTTTCTTATGTCACATCACTTTTTAACTCTTTTCTCATTTTCGCCCTGCAAATCACTTCTTTTATATTTCCTGACAATCCCGCAGTCCACGATAGTATGCGTTCGTTTTTATTCATGTTTATGAGTGTTTATCCACTATTTTGTCCAGTTTTTCTGTGGTCTGCAGATTCCTTCCTCTTTCAATGTCCACCTGCAACACCACTCAGTCAAATCAAAACCCCCACCACAAATCCGCCAACATCACTTACACCTACATCATATACACTTACGTATTTGCAAGTTTAAACTTTCATTCAATTCGTTCTGCCATTGCAGACGACTTTTTATGGCCAATCCCTGCCTTAGAAAACCTTTCAGGCTGCATTTACGTCTGTGTCCTCTACTGCTAATGTTGTCTGTTGCAAGATGATTTTCTTGTTTTTTCTTAACGCGCTCCTTGGCATTGTGAACAAAATAATGGATCTCCATTCACTGCTTCACACAGTGCCCCTGGCTTGTATCAATCACAAGTATCTTTGTTTAGCACTTTTGAAGAGTACATCTTTCATCTGTTCTGAGCACTCAACTTGCACGTCAGTGTGAGCCACTCTTGTAAAGATACAAGATTATAACGAGTGTCGTGGAACAGAAGAACCCGAGAGTTCAAGCTATTATTGGAAGAGTTGAGAAATGACTTACAATAATGTTGCCAGTGTCTGAGTAATAGGGAGAGGTTGGACAACCTCAGATATTTTAATTTAGAGTTTATAAGATTGAGGTGGGATCTTATGAAGTATATAGGATCATGAGAGGCATGAATATGCTAAATGCAAGTGGTGTCTTTCTCAGCGTCGTGTAATCGAGGGCTAGCAGTTAGGTTAATGTTAGACGAGAAACAATACATGAAGACTGAAATGCAAACTTTTTGCTTATGGAATGAGCTGCCAGCGGAAGTGGTGGAGGCAGATACAGTGACAACGTTTAAGAGGCAATGGACAAATACATGAATCGGAAACACTTAGAGAGATATGCATTAAGTGCAGGGAAATGGGATTGAAGTTGATGAACATTTTGTTCTGCATGGACGAGTTTGGGCTGAAGGGCCGGTCTGCATGTTTTAGGACTCTATGACTCGATGACTCGATGAATTGCAGTACCGTGAACTAATACTAAATCTGAAACATGATTTATTCAGAGGTAAGCACAGTACTTACGCGACATTCAGAGTATTAGTTACAGTCCTGGTAAATTAGTAACAGTGGATCAGGAATAAACTGCTTGATATTTCGCATCCCATTCGTCCTTCACCGATATCAGAACTGACCTCTCAGCTCCACAACGCTGTCTGCAGCTGATCATTATTGAGGCCTTTACTGAACAGAACCGGATCAGCTCAACATTGAATATCCTGAAAGACTCTGAGGATCTAATCAATCTTGGACACTTTGCTGTAGGAAGATGTTACTATTATTGGAAGAGTTGAGAAATGACTTACAATAATGTTGCCAGTGTCTGAGTAATAGGGAGAGGTTGGACAACCTCAGATATTTTAATTTAGAGTTTATAAGATTGAGGTGGGATCTTATGAAGTATATAGGATCATGAGAGGCATGAATATGATAAATGCAAGTGGTGTCTTTCTCAGCGTCGTGTAATCGAGGGCTAGCAGTTAGGTTACTGTTAGACGAGAAACAATACATGAAGACTGAAATGCAAACTTTTTGCATATGGAATGAACTGCCAGCGGAAGTGGTGGAGGCAGATACAGTGACAACGTTTAAGAGGCAATGGACAAATACATGAATCGGAAACACTTAGAGAGATATGCATTAAGTGCAGGGAAATGGGATTGAGGTTGATGGACATTTTGTTCTGCATGGGCGAGTTTGGGCTGAAGGGCCGGTCTGCATGTTTTCGGACTCTATGACTCGATGAATTGCAGTACCGTGAACTAATACTAAATCTGAAACATGATTTATTCAGAGGTAAGCACAGTACTTACGCGACATTCAGAGTATCAGTTACAGTCCTGGTAAATTAGTAACAGTGAATCAGGAATAAACTGCTTGATATTTCGCATCCCATTCGTCCTTCACCGATATCAGAACTGACCTCTCAGCTCCACAACGCCGTCTGCAGCTGATCATTATTGAGGCCTTTACTGAACAGAACCGGATCAGCTCAACATTGAATATCCTGAAAGACTCTGAGAATCTAACGTCCACTGGCAAAACAATTCCCAAACTCGAACAATTCTTTGGGGCAAATGAATTCTCCTGAACGTATTCTTAATAAAATGACGACATGGAGATAGCCAGTAGAACTAAATTAGACTGCCAATACCTATTTTCGCAGTATAGTCAAAATGAAAAATTCCATGACCCTCCAAAACTGAATTGAGCTCTCACATCCAGTAAATTAAGTTGCACTCATTCCTGTTCCATCAGTGTTTGCCTATCTCACCGTGTCTCTAAGGGACTCTACAGAGGAATATGAAAGTGTTGCTTTTGCTGCTGATCGATCTTGTGCTTGTTGAGTCCATCAAGACCGATAGAGAATCGGGACCAAGATTTTTATTTCCTGTTTTGTGCATCTCTGTGAAAACTAACTGCAAGTGCAGGATACACTGCTTTGAAATTGAAATTTGATCGATTTTATTAAACTTAATTCAATTAGATTTGTGCTGAATGCAGTCAATTCCGTTCGAAATTAAAATTTGTCACTAATCTTTTTAGCTAATCAAAGAACTGCTCAATGTAATATTCTAAGGTATCCATTGCTCATTAGTATTCGCCAAGGAGCTGCCCTTAGCTGCCTCATTCAAACGTTGGATAGGGAAAGGTTTTCAAATCGTACTGTGACTCGCCTCTTCAGATCTCTGCAATCACCTCCAGTCCCCAACAAATCACTTCCAGGTACCCATACCCCTGTATTTTAGATGAATTACAAGAGATTAACAGTGCGCCCATTATTGCGAGTTTCGTCTGTTGCCTGAATTAAAAGATAGGGAATACCAACTGGGAAAATGATCACCTCTCTCGTTCCTTTCGACGGAACTTAACATAATTTTTTGTGGAATTGTCTTTTAACCACTCTCCGAGTTTCTCCTGTTTTTCCACATTAAGTTAACCCTGTGGTTCCTGTGTTGCTTGATAGAATATAGACGTTCAAAAGCTGATTTCATTTGGGTCAATGTGATGTTCACAATTTCTTGTTGCTAACAAAGCATAGATCAAACCCTGTTTTAAGAGTGTGATTGTGAATGAGGAGATTGAAATCGGTCTCCTGTGGTCAGGAGGGGAACCACTCTTCATTCCAAACGCTGGGCTGATATGGAACAGGACTCGGTGGATTGCGCTCCGATCCTCCCTCCAGCTAGAGGGGAGAGAGTATAAAGAGGCCGCGTGAGAGAAAAGTAATTGCTGCTTATCCTCAAGTATGCAGCTGGGGCCCAATGGCACAAGCAGCTGCAAACATCTCCCTTTACGTTTTTCGTTCACCGTAATCTTGACGAGTCAAAGATGTGGGCACCCAACAACAGCCGTCATCACTTATTCAGCAGCACCGAGACTGCGAGCAGGGACTCCAGCCTGTGCTCTTCATCCGGATTGGCAAGTTCTGATCCATTCACATCCATTCGTTCAGTATGACTGCGCCCAGCTTTTGCGCATTCTGGCGAATGTCCCTGAATTTATGCCTTTAAAAATGAATACAAACTCTTACTGTGGTTTGTGCTGTTTATGGAGGAAGGATGTACAAAACGAATGCGCCAAATGATGCCGCTCGCAGAGTCTGGCTGTCAGAGGTTGCTAAAGATTCTCAGAGCAGACCAAAAGAGGGAGTCTTCACGATGCACACTCTAATTGCTTCAAGCGGAGTACATCCAGTACTTTTGCCATTTTTTGGTGTTTAGCTTAGACACGGATAATATTTACACACCGCAGGACATCAGTGCAAAAAATTGCTCCACCATGACCATGTTGTTAATTGTTGTATTTTGCATTGAATCCACGTTTTCTACCGTTTCCACAGTATCACAGTTCACCAGTAATTCGTTGTTATCCCAAGACGCAGGAGGAAAGTTTCCCTTTCAATTTTCATTCCCTTGGTCTCAGTTTACTGCTTTCTCCTGATCGACCCCATTCGTAGCTTCATCATTTGTTTTTCTTTCTCTCTCTCTCTCCCTGCCTATCTGCATCTCTATCTCGATCTATGATCACATCACTTTCTCTATATCCCTCTTCCTGTCTTCTTTTCCCACCTTCCCCACTTTTCCTCTCTTAATTTTGATTATATCTTGCATTCTGTATTTTGCTGCCTTCCGTAGTTTCACAAGTTCAATCATCAGTTCATTCCCCCCTCATTCTTACAGTGTCCCGCAATTCTTCTTTATCTGTCTGATGTGTCCAGCTGCCTCAGATGTTTAAATGTTTCTTTAATTTTATTTACTCGTTGGTCCAGCACTTATGGTCGATATATAATTGACCCTTGTGAAGGTGGCTGTGAGCGGTCTTGTTGAATCGCTGAATCAATGTGCAGTCAGTAGTTCTATAGTGCCAACAGAGAGGGAATTCCGGGATTTGGGCCAAGTGATACTGAGGGGATGGTAAAATATTTCCAAGAAAGGACAGTAAGAAAGCTTGGAAAGGAACTGGCAGAGGTAGTGTTTCCATGTATCTGCTGTCGTTGCCCTTGCAAATAGTCGTGGGGAGATACTTTCGAAGAAACTTCATAGAATTTCTGCACGGCACCTTTCATGATAGCACACAGAAAGCGGTGGATATTTGTGGATACTAACCGAAGCATTCAGTCTATTTTGTCAACATAGCTGGTGCCAAATCTGAATAGATTGCTTTTCAGTATCATGATCTCTTTTAGTTTATCTTTGACAAAGAGGACCGGTTTCAATTGGATGCATTGTTGTCGTGTCCATCAGGCGGGTTTCTTCATCCTGAATGGTGTCGAGGATCTCGAGTTTTATTGGAGCTTCACCCATCCAGGCAACTAAAGCGTATTCTGTCGCACCTCTGACTTGTGCATATTCGATGATGGCTCACGAAGAGCTGACGCTCGAAACGTCAATTGTCCGGCTCCTTGGATGCTTTGTGACCGGCTGTGCTTTTCCAATACCACATTCTTTACTTTGATCTACAATATCTGCAGTCCTGACTTACTCCCAGGATTTGGAGGATGTCAGGTAAGTTCAACACAGGAACCACAGGGTCAACTTAATGTGGAGAAACAGGAGAAACTCGAAGAGTGGTTAAAAGACAATTCCACAAAAATTCTCTGATGTGTCCTTGTAAGAAATTAATGAATTTGGTGGATCCTGTTCAGTTTTTGGTCATTGGTAACTCCTTCGACGTTAGTATCCAGGGCTCTCAATGATATCAATGCGATTGACCATCAAGGTGGGTATGGTTTGATTCCTCACAATAGCAATTTCCAGAATATTAATGGTTAAGAAATTCGATGTTGTTAACACCAAGGACCGATGGTTAAATTCTTTCTCAAAGGTAACCCCGAGGGCGTTGGTTCAGTGATGAGGATGCTATTGAACGCCAAGGAGCGAGAATTAGATTTCCTCTTCATAGTATTTTCCAGCATATTGATTGCGGGGGACATTTAGTAATGGCAACGCCATATTACTTCAATGGCCGGTAGTGGGAGTGTCTCTAATTGGAAATGACCATTTCTTGGCCTTTCTGTGGCACAAATGTTACTTGCCAGTTTGCAACTTAAGTCTCTCATGTAAAACCATTGTTGGTTTGTTAAATATCGCCTCTGAAGTGAAAGTGTCCTGTTGCCAGTCACCATCCTGTCTGCCACCCTTCAGTGAGTTTGCAAAGGATGATCTGATGTTGATTATGAGCCAAGAGTTCACTCTCTGTTTATGGAACAACTGCATAAGTTCTCGAGTACTAAGTGTTCAATGTCATGAGTCTAATCCATCACAGATTGTGAAACATTATGAGTCCTTCTGTGGAACGAAAGCAGACATGCACGCACGCACTCTTTCATAGACGCATGTATATTCAAACACGCAGGTACTCGCACAGCAAAAACATGACAGGAAAATGGAGAAGCAGAGGGAGGATGGAGGAGATGCAATTGATTTAGCCAACTTTCTCAGTGGAAAGAGAAACAGAGATATTGAGGATTTGACAAAGGAGAGTGAGGGGATTCCGAAACAGGGGGAGAATAGGAATATGCAGAGAAATAGAAAAAAAATTGGAATAATCACATGCCTCCATGTTATAGTCCAACAGGTATATTTGGAAACACTAATTTATGGAGCGCCGCTCATTCTTCAGCTGATTGTGGGATAAAAGATCGTAAGACACAGAAGTTACAGTAAACTTTTACAATGTGATGTTACTGGAACTATACATTGAACAATAAATCATGCGACTCAGCCAACGTTGTCTATCGCATACACTGCAGGTAGAATGCTGTGAGGCATAGCACATTCGCGAGACCGAGCACAGTTTATAGCAATGGATAAATGGACACTGCAAAACTATCAACAGACAGGAGTGTCCCCTCCCAATCGGAGAACATTTCAGTGGTCTGGGACATTAGACCTCGAATCTTCGGTTGACCAACGTCCAAGGCAGGTAACAACGCAAAGTGGCCGAGCAGTGGCTGATTGCCAAGTTCGCTACACATGCAGTCAATCGGGATTCTGGTTTCATGTCACACTACAGGTGACCCACTGCACTACATACACACAGACACAAAGACACACGCAAAGACACACACACAGACATAAACACCCACACACACAGACACACACAGACGAGCATAGAAAGACAGATATTGCTCACAGAGAGACGAACACACGAAGGCACGGATGCTCCTGCACACACACATTCTGACAGACACACCCACACTCTTGCAATCCCATACACTATTGGAGACTCTCTCTCTCATACACAAGCTCTCTTTCAAACGCTCACACATGCACTCCCACACTCACACCAAAACACGCACCCTCTCACAGACTTATGCACTAACACTCACACACATATGCACACTCTTCCAATAACACACGTAAACTCTCCCCTCATCACCACACTACACGCACAAACACACACATTCACCATTATAAGTTTGTGGGGTAAGTTGCATTTGACGAATTACTTTCTATTTTGCTCAAAAACTGTATGAATCCATGCAAGATTCTGTACGTCAGCTTTTCAGATTAGAATCTGTCTGAACATTGTAGCACAGGGTTCCTGAGGCCTTAAAAGCATTATTTGGGCCGACATGATACCAATTATAAAAGTTCACTTGAGAATGTAACTTTAAAGCAGTGTTGCGACTTACATAAGAAAGAACTGAAACCAGCATTTTCATTCTAAAGGATGAGGGACTTAACAAACAGCCAAGTCTTTTTCAAAGTATAATTTCAATTACATCACGCTGTAAACGTTTGCTATAAGTTCCTCCATTTTGCTTTTATACTCCGGAAACAACTGATAAAGGAACAGCAGTCCAAATGCTAGTGCTTCCAAGAAAGAGCTGTTGGACTATATCCTGGTGTTATGTGACTTTTAACTTTGTACAACCAAGTCCAACATCAGCATCTCTAATTCAGAACACAAGATCAGTATTGACAATGAGAGTGTGCAGAGAGAGAGGAAGATTAGGAAAGAAGGAAAGAGGGAGCAAGTGTGAAAACTGTCAGAAAGATGGAGAATGGAAGGTAGACTTTGATCCGGTAGCCTACACATTCCCAGGACATCCTGGAAAACTATACCGAAAGCAAATTACTGACGAAAGGCAGCCATTGTGCATGGCAAACGAGTCGAGTTCATGTCAGCCTGGGAGAACTGGGTTAGGACCGTTCACGATTCGAAAAAAAACAACTCTGCATCAAGCACCCATTAAAGTGTGGAAAGGTTTTTGTTCTGAATCTGATTTCTTGATGAGGACAGAGTGAGAATGAAATGAGTTAAATGACCGGTCGGCACACGTAACAAAGAAAAACAACCTCGAAACTGCTCCAGAGATCTTCCAACAAATTTCTGTTTGTCCCCAATTCTGTTCTGCAGCCTCCATCCAGATATCGAATTCAATGATTCTCATTTGTCTTCTGTGTGTCTCTGCTGATCTTTCCATAAATGAAATGATCAGCCCTGATCATGTCGAAGATGAAGAATGTGCATTGGACCACGTGACATATTTCTGCTGTTGGGGTTTTCTGTGTGCATGCCTTTGTGTGTGGGTGTGTGTGTGGGTGCATGCGTTTGTGTCCGCATGTGTCTGAATGTGTGGGTACGTGTATGTGCGTGTATGTTTGTGTGTGGGTGTGTGAGTGAGTGAGGGTGTGGGTGTTTCTGTTCATGAGTGCGGGCGTGAGTCGTTGTGTGTGCATGTGTGGATGTGGGGTGTTTCTCTGTGTATATCGGTGTATTTGTTAGTGTGTATGTTTTCTGTGTGTGAAGGCGTGCGTGTGCATGATATGTGTTCATACGTCCCGGGCATGTGTTTGTCTGTGTCGATGTGTGAGAGGTTGTGTGTATGTATGTGTATGTGTATGTGTGTGTACGCGCGCGCACGCGTGTGTGTGTGTTTGTTTCCCCCTCTCTCTGCCCCTTTCTTTCTCTAGCCATGATCAGGCGGAGCGATACTTCAGGTTCGATGCGTCAATTGGCCAACTTCAACTGCCAGTTCCGATGATTTCATGAGAATCTCCATATCAAAGAATTAGCAATGGACTAAAACAGGGCCAGGAGTCCAAGGATGAAGAAGAATATTTGCTTCCTGTTCTGGTCAGGTCTTTCGAGCCTGGAAATGTCAATGGGCAAAATGAATCAGAGAAAAGTTACAAGCCTAAGTCCACAGGTATGATCTCCAAAAGAGCCACAGCAATGTTCAAGTGAGAATTAGAGCCCCACATCCTGGTACCAGGAAGAGAACAGTGATAAAAAGGGCTGTTAGTATGAGCAAAGAATGCAACGTCTCTCACCCAGTCTCTCTCATTGTATTTTTTGTTCCATATGTTCACTCGAGCAATTTATGTGCCACCTACTCTCTCGTCTCTCACTGATCTTTCTCCCATCTTCTCTCTGCCTCTCTCATTCTGTCTCCCTCTTTTATTGGTCATTCACTCTGACTGTCTCTCTTTGTTACTATTTGTCTGTAGGAGACAGGTGAGGTCTGCAGATGCTGGACGTCAGAGTTCAGCGTACATTTCTGGAAAAGCACAGCAGGTCAGGCAGCATCCGACGAACAGAGAAATCGACGTTTCTGCTTGGATCCCTCAGGATTGAGGTTGGGAGCCTCTGTGATGGAGAGATAAATGGGAAGAAGGTGGGGCTGGGAGAAAATAGCCGAGAGTGCAATCGTTGAATGGACGTGGGCGTAATGTTGATAGGTCGGAGACGAGGGTGGAGGGGATAGATGAAATGGAAGATTGATACGTGGGACAGATCACGAGGGCTGTGCTGAGCTGGCAGTTTGGAATTGGGGTAAGGTGGAGAGAGGGAAAATGAGGAAATTGGTGAAATCCACATTGATGCCCTAGTGTTGACTGAACCCGAGGCAGAAGATAAGGCTTTCTTGGTCCAGGCATCGGGTGGTGAGGGAGTGGAGACTGGGGAGACCCAGGATCCTCATGTCCTCAGCAGAGTGGGAGGGAGAGTTGAAATATTCAGCCACAGGGTGGTGGGGTTGATTGGTGCGGGTTTCCCAAAGAAGGCGTCCAGTAGGGCAGACTGCATCGGGAGCAACGGAGAAAATAAATGACGTGTGGAATTGCAGCTGAAACTTTGATGAATATGGAAGGCTCCTCTGGGGCCTTGAACAGAGGTAAGGGTGGAGCTGTGGGCGGAGGGATTGCAATTCATGTGGTGGCAGGGAAATGTGCCAGTAGTGGTCGATGGCTTATTAGGGGGCTAGACAAGATAGTCATGGAGGGAAGAAACCTTGTGGAAAGCAGATGGGGGTGGGGAGGGAAATATATCCTTGGTGATGGGGTCCATTTGAATGTGGCGGAAATGTAGGCAGATGATGCAATTTATGCGGATGTTGGTGAGGTGGAAGTTGAGGACGGGGAGGTTCTGTTCTTGTTGCGGTTTGAGGAGTGGGCGTCGATGGCGGAGGTGCGGGACGTGGATGATATGCTGTGGAGGGCAACTTCAAACACTTCGGATGGGAAATGTCAGTCTTGAAGGAAGGAAGCCATCTGTTGTGTTCTGTGGTGGAACTGGTACTGTTGGGAGCAGATGCGGTAGAGGCGGTGGAATTGGGAATACCGGATAGCATTTTCGCAGGAGATAGAGTGGGAGGAGGTGTAGTCCAAATAGCTGTGGGTGTCAGAGGTTTGTAAAAACTGTCAGTGTTGAGTCGGTCCTCGCGGATGGAGACAGAGAAGACTAGGAAGGGGAGGGAGA
>NC_057758.1:8084220-8086860 GCF_004010195.1 Chiloscyllium plagiosum
GATACTTCTCTTTTCCGAATCTGAATCATCCTCTGTGTAAGGCAATCTATTCCACAGAGAAAGTTCACGGAAGAAGGAAGTGAATTCTTTTCAAGATCTCTCCCAACAAAAGTTGATGTTAGGTCACAGCCTGGCTGGTCGGACAAGATTCTAGGGAGAATCAAGTCGATCGTCATGTGATTTCACTCACAGTAATATACTACTGAGGAAGTTTTCAGTTGCTGTAGTCATCGCTATAGGGTGTATATTATCTCGCACATCAAGCACAACCCACCTCATTTCTGACTAAATTCGTTGATTGCACAATTTGCTCCCCATCCGTAAGCAATATTTTCACTCACACATGCCTTTCATTGCACATGAATACATCTTATGAAAGTATGGTAATATTTGAAGGTGTGTGATTAGTTCACAAACATTTTGATCTTACATTTGATGGACATCTTATGACAATAAAACGTCCATCAAATGAAAAAACGAAATGTTTGTGAACTAAACACACACCTTCAAATATTACCAAACAACATACTACTTCCACTAATGTAAAACGATAACAAACGGCATTGTGATTCTATTTGTTGACCAGCCTTATTCGCCCAGCAGCTTATTCTGTGTGCTGTGTGGCTTTTCCAAGTGTGATGCAACTGGCGGAACCACTCACGTTTAAACAAAACAGAACATGTTTTCAGATTACCGATCGAAACATGAACAAAACAGAACAGAATATAAAAAGCAAGCTGTCTGAAAACCCAATCAACTCCATCTAAACTTCATGATGCTATTCTAAAAAAAACTTGCACCATCCTCATAGACACTTCATTTACAGAAAAAAAAATGGTAAAATCAAAAACAGATTATTACAGGAGAAATGTCAGAGATGAGAGAGAGGATCAGCATGGAACTGCTTTTTGGGTGCCTGCTAAAAATTGAGCAGGATCTTCAAACAGACTGATTGCTCCAAATCTGAGCTGCCATCAGTGCTGTAGAAGGGACTTTGGGCCACGAACATTAAGTTTGATTACACAGCAACGGTCCTGATAGGTCTGCTGAGATTTTCCAGTGATTCCTGCTTTTGTAGCAAATTTCCAATATCTGCAGTTCTTTTGGACTTTTGCTGAATGTACCTTGTAAATTCCATCAGAAATTCGAAGCATCGTTTCTACTCAGGGGAGGTCCATACATTCTCATTGTTGCCCAAGTTTCCCCCTTAAAAATACTCCGATAAGAAATGCACTTCGATTTTGTATTAGTTTCAACGATGATGTCCAACCATAAAGCACTGACTTGCGCTTCTTCCGATTCAATAGATCAGAGTTACTCCTTTGCTTTACTTGAATTTCCTGAACTCTCGGCACTTCTGTCTTCTGGACGATTAAAGATGAACTACACATATCGGTGGAAACAGCGATACCCATCCCATGAATGAATAAATAATCACTTTATTTACATTCTGCTAAAAATAACTTTAGTTTGATGAAGCAACTGACGTGTTCTTTCTTTTCATTATCATCGTTAAGTGTTTAGCCCAATCGCATTCTCCCACCAAACAGTTTTGTCTACTGATCTTCACACACATGTCTCTCATTTGGTTTTCTGGCCTGCAGCCACACCGACATATTCTCGACACTCCATCCACAAAGTCGACTGTTATCAAAACAGATGTGAGTAAGTCACAGCTAATGTCAGTGGCGCAGAGTGTTCATAATAGGCTTCATTAATGTAAACTTGTCTCGTGAACACCAAGAAGACTATCACATGTTGAGACAATATTTCTGGACAGGTGAACATAAATTTCATATCCTATGGTCTCCTAGATATTTTCATTTGAAGGAAAAAATCCAGTCATACGCCTTCCTGCAAGCATTGATCCAGAGTTACGTTTGTGAGTCTCCATGAGTCTGAAAAAACCCTGCGACATGAAATATCTCAATGTTTTGAAGTGACGTTCCAACTGTTTCATTTATTCTTTTTCCTAAGCGTTTTTGAAAATTTCCATCCGTTCATTACTCGTCTGACAACATTTTTTCCTGAATTGTATGCAATTGGGTTATTTTTATTTCCAGAACAGATTTCGACAGCTTTGGACGAACAAACCTGATACAATCAACTGTCAGATTCAAACATTAACTATCAGCTCACTCTGTCTCACTCATAATCCGTTATCTTTCTTACTGTGCCTGTTACAGCATAGAACGTAGTACATAGAGCACAGATAATTATAGCATGGAACAGGTCCTTCGGCCGACGAAGTTGTGCCGAGGATAAAGTGTTGAAAATGTTTTGCTGGAAAAACGCAGCAGCTCAGGCAGCATCCAAGGAACAGGAGAGTCGACGTTTCGGGCATGAGCCCTTCTTCAGGAATGAGGAAAGTGTGCCAAGCAAGCTAAAATAAAATGTAGGGAGGAGGGACTTGGGGGAGGGGCGTTGGAAATGCGATAGGTGGAAGAAGGTTAAGGTGAGGAGCAGCTCAGGCAGCATCCAAGGAACAGGAGAGTCGACGTTTCGGGCATGAGCCCTTCTTCAGGAATGAGGAAAGTGTGCCAAGCAAGCTAAAATAAAATGTAGGGAGGAGGGACTTGGGGGAGGGGCGTTGGAAATGCGATAGGTGGAAGAAGGTTAGGGTGAGGGTGATAAGGTGTG
>NC_057758.1:8089369-8092573 GCF_004010195.1 Chiloscyllium plagiosum
CAACATCTACTGCTCGAGTTCGTCAACCTGTCTTGTATCCTCCTCGAAGACCTCAATGAGACCTTTTACGCACGGCCTACCCCTCATAAAGCCATGCTGATTGCCTTCAATCACGCTATTATTTTCAAATAGTCAGACATCCTATTTCTCAGAATTCTTTCCAAAACTTTGTTGACCACAGAAGTACGACTGACTGGTCTGTAATCGCCAGGGATTACTCTATCACCTTTTTTGAAAAGAGCAACAGCATTCTCTACCTGCCAATCCACCCGTTGACTCCTGTGGAGAGGGAAGTATAAAATATCTTCACTAGCGGCTTAGCAATCTCCTTTCTCACTACGTGGATTAAGCTCGGATAAATCTGGTCTGACCCTGGGGACTTATCAATCTTCATGTTCGCCAAAGGTTCCAATGCAGCAACTTCAACAATCTTGCTCTGTTCAAGCCCATATCCCAGATCCTTAAAGTTCACATTCACAAGATCCCTTTCTTTAATGGAAGGGCAAAAAACTCATTTAGGACTTCCTGTATCTGAGCAGACTTCACGCACAAGTTTCCTCTACTCTCCTGGATTGGCAGTAACTTCTCCATGATCATTTTCTTATTCCTCACGTATAAATAAACTGCCTTTGGATTCTTCCTAATCCCTCCTACCAAGACTTTCTAGTGCCTCCTCCTGGCTCTCCTCAGTGCATTTCGAGCTCCTTTATCGCAAGGCTGTACTCGACCAAAGCTGTTCAAGATCCTTTCTTCCTCCACCTTACATCAGCTTCTGTCTTCATTTTGACGAGAAGGACTTTTGTTCTCGGCATCCAACGCTACTTCATCATACCCATTCTTACCTGTCTCAGAGAAAAAAGTTCCTGCATCACACCCAACAACTTCTCCTGATACAGTCTCCACATGTCTGCTGTGCCATTTCTCCCAGTCTGGACTTTCCAACTCCTGTCTGATAGCGTCATAATTTCCTTTTACCCAATTAAATGTTTCCCTTGGTAGCTGCCATTTTCTCTCTTCACGTCTATGATAATGTGAGGCAGTTGTGATCACTGTCACCAAAGTGTTCGCCCACCAAGGAATCTGACACCTGTCCTGGCTCATTGTCAAGCACCAAATCCAAAATGGCAGCTCCCCTCGTGTGCCTGTCTACATACTGAGTAAGGAAACCCTCCTGAACACACCTAGCAAAAACAGCTTCATCCATAATATTTCCACGAAGGAGGGTCCAGTTCATATTGGGAAAGTTTAAGTCATCCGTAATAACAACCCTGCTACATCTTCATTTTTCCAAAATGTGCCGTCTTTTCAGTTCGTCAATCTCTCTATTGCTATTAGCGCCAGAGTGGTGGCTGCTCCCTTGCTGTTCCTAACTTACCCCTGTAATGATTCAGTAGGCAAAGCTTCCTCAACAATCTTAGTTTCTGTATCTGCGATAAACTCTCTGATTAGCAATGCTATTCCCCATTCTCTTTTTTTCCACCCTCCCTGTTAATTTTTAACCGTTCTAAACCATGTAATATCTAGCAAGCATTCCTGCTCCTGTGAAACTCACGTCTCTGTTATGGCCATAACCTCATCGCCCCAAGTACTGATCCATGCTCGAAGTTCATCACTCTTATTTTTGACAATGCTTTCATTAAAGCAGATACACATTAGCCGATCCCTTTGTTTCAACACGTGAGAAACCTTCACAACAGATTCACTACATCCTGTCACTGCTCCATCTACAACTACACCCCTCTCAGGTATATGGCTCTGATTCCCAATCGTTTCCGGAACTAGTTTAAGGCCTGACGAACCACACTATCAAATCTCCCACACAGGACATTTGCGCCCCTCCAGTTCAAGTGCAACCCGTCCTTATTGTCCAAGTCTCACCTTCCCCATGGTCGAGGTATCTGAAGCCCTCCCTCCTGCACCAGCCTTGCAAACATATGTTAAGATCCATTCACTGACTGTTCCTTACCTCACTATCTCGTGGCACCGGCAGCAAAACTCAGATCACGACTCTAGTTGTCCTGCTCTTCAGCTTCCAACCAATCTCTCTGTAGTCACTTTTCAGATCCTAAATCCCTTTCCTGCCTATATAGTTGGTTCCAGTAAATATCACGATTTCTGGCTGCTCGACATCCCCCTTCAGATCGGCGACATCCCGGACTCCGGCACCTGCCAGACAACATAACTTCCGGGAGTCTCATTTACGACCACAAAATCTCCTCTAAGTCTATCTAACTAATCGATCCCCTTAAACTAGCGCTTTTCTATTCTCTCCCTTTCCCTTCTGAGCCACAGTGTCAGGCTCAGTGCCAGAGACCGGTTTGGAAATTTTCCTGGTTGTTGCCATCTGTAAGTGCTTGACTATTAGGGATATCGCGAATTTTCTTTATTTTCCTTGGGTGTTCTACATATCATTCCTCCTCACATTGGTGTAAGCCATTTCATGAAGTAATCGTGCTGCACTTTATGGAAATTTGTGAATTTATGTCCAAAAGCTGATAATTTGCAGTTATTGTTGCTTATCTTTTGTTTCCAGATTTTAGTACAATTCTTCCATGCTCTGAGATGTTTTGAACAGGAACGTACTTCGGTCCTTGTGATCTAAATGTACTTATTTTAGAAATAGCATCTTTGAAAGGAGACTTGTTCACTTCCTTAAAGTAACTTTAAAGTAACGTTGCTTTCCTCTCAGATGGCCTTCCTGATTTTGTTTTCTTCTGTCACATCACTTTTTAACTCTCTTCTCATTTTCGCCCTGCAAATCACTTCTTTTATATTTCCTTACAATCCCGCAGTCCACGATAGTATGCGTTCGTTTTTATTCATGTTTATGAGTGTTTATCCATTATTTTGTCCAGTTTTTCCTGTGGTCTGCAGATTCCTTACTCTTTCAATGTCCACCTGCAACCCCACTCCGTCAAATCAAAACCCCCACCACAAACCCGTCAACATCACTTACACCTACGTCATATACACTTACGGAAATGCAAGTTTAAACTTTCATCCAATTCGTTCTGCCATTGCAGACGACTTTGTATGGCCAATTCCTGCCTTAGAAAACCTTTCAGGCTGCATTTACGTCTGTGTCCTCTACTGCTAATGTTGTCTGTTGCAAGATGATTTTATTGTTTTTTCTTAACGCTCTCCTTGGTATTGTGAACAAAATAGTGGATCTCCATTCACTGCTTCACACAGTGCCCCTGGCTT
>NC_057758.1:8093243-8105302 GCF_004010195.1 Chiloscyllium plagiosum
TTTACTGAACAGAACCGGATCAGCTCAACATTGAATATCCTGAAAGACTCGGAGAATCTACCATCCACTGGCAAAACAATTCCCAAACTCGAACAATTCTTTGGGGCAAATGAATTCTCCTGAACGTATTCTTAATAAAATGACGACGTGGAGATAGCCAGTAGAACTAAATTAGACTGCCAATACCTATTTTCGCAGTATAGTCAAAATGAAAAATTCCATGACCCTCCAAAACTGAATTGAGTGGTTCATAACCAGGCTTTACATTAGCCATTAAGTCATGTCCTTATCCATAATTAATGAGAACGTCGGGGTGTTCCTTCAGTTGTCCCTACAGATACAGAGGGATGCTCTCACAGCCAGTAAAGTATCTTGCACTCATTCCTGTTCCATCAGTGTTTGCCTATCTCACCGTGTCTCTAAGGGACTCTACAGAGGAAGATGAAAGTGTTGCCTTTGCTGCTGATCGATCTTGTGCTTTACGAGTCCAACAAGACCGATAGAGAATCGAGACCAAGATTTTTATTTCCTGTTTTGTGCATCTCTGTGAAAACTAACTGCAAGTCCAGGATATACTGCTTTGAAATTGAAATTTGATCGATTTTATTAAACTTAATTCAATTAGATTTGTGCTGAATGCAGTCAATTCCGTTCGAAATTAAAATTTGTCACTTATTTTTTTAGCTAATCAAAGAACTGCTCAATGTAATATTCTAAGGTATCCATTGCTCATTAGTATTCGCCAAGGAGCTGCCCTTAGCTGCCTCATTCAAACGTTGGATAGGGAAAGGTTTTCAAATCGTACTTTGACTCGCCTCTTCAGATCTCTGCAATCACCTCCAGTCCCCAAAAAATCACTTCCAGGTACCCATACCCCTGTATTTTAGATGAATTACAAGAGATTAACAGTGTGCCCATTATTGCGAGTTTCGTCTGTTGCCTGAATTAAAAGATAGGGAATACCAACTGGGAAAATTATCACCTCTCTCCTTCCTTTCGACGGAACTTAACATAGAATTTTGTGGAATTGTCTTTTAACCACTCTTCGAGTTTCTCCTGTTTCTCCACATTAAGTTGACCCTGTGTTTCCTGTGTTGCTTGATAGAATATAGACGTTCAAAAGCTGATTTCATTTGGGTCAATGTGATGTTCACAATTTCTTGTTGCTAACAAAGCATAGATCAAACCCTGTTTTAAGAGTGTGATTGTGAATGAGGAATTGAAATCGGTCTCCTGTGGTCAGGAGGGGAACCACTCTTCATTCCAAACGCTGGGCTGATATGGGACAGGACTCGGTGGATTGCGCTCCGATCTTCCCACCAGCTAGATGGGAGAGACTATAAAGAGGCCGCGTGAGAGAAAAGCAATTGCTGCTTATCCTTAAGTATGCAGCTGGGGCCCAATGGCACATGGAGCTCCAAATATCTTCCTTTATGTTTTTCGTTCCCCGTAATCTTGACGAGTCAAAGATGTGGGCACCCAACAACAGCTGTCATCACTTATTCAGCAGCACCGAGACTGCGAGCAGGGACTCCAGCCTGTGCTCTTCATCCGGATTAGCAAGTTCTGATCAATTCACATCCATTCGTTCAGTATGACTGCGCCCATCTTTTGCGCATTCTGGCGAACGTCCCTGAATTTATGCCTTTAAAAATGAATACAAACTTTTACTGTGGTTTGTGCTGTTTCTGGAGGAAGGATGTGCAAAACAAATGCGCCAAATGATGCCGCTCGCAGAGTCTGGCTGTCAGAGGTTGCTAAAGATTCTCAGAGCAGACCAAAAGAGGGAGTCTTCACGATGCACACTCTAATTGCTTCAAGCGGAGTACATCCACTACGTTTGCCATTTTTTGGTGTTTTGTTTAGACACGGATAACATTTACACACCGCAGGACATCAGTGGAACAAATTGCTCCACCATGACCATATTGTTAATTGTTGTATTTTGCATTGAATCCACGTTTTCTACCGTTCCCACAGTATCACAGTTCATCAGTAATTCGTTGTTATCCCAAGACGCAGGAGGAAAGTTTCCCTTTCAATTTTCATTCCCTTGGTCTCAGTTTACTGCTTTCTCCTGATCGACCCCATTCGTAGCTTCATCATTTGTTTTTCTTTCTCTCTCTCTCTCCCTGCCTATCTGCATCTCTATCTCGATCTATGATCACATCACTTTCTCTATATCCCTCTTCCTGTCTTCTTTTCCCACCTTCCCCACTTTTCCTCTCTTAATTTTGATTATATCTTGCATTCTGTATTTTGCAGCCTTCCGTAGTTTCACGAGTTGAATCATCAGTTCATTCCCCCCTCCTTCTCACAGTGTCCCGCAATTCTTCTTTATCTGTCTGATGTGTCCAGCTGCCTCAGATGTTTAAATGTTTCTTTAATTTTATTTACTCCTTGGTCTAGCACTTATGGTCGATATATAATTGACCCTTGTGAAGGTGGCTGTGAGCGGTCTTGTTGAATCGCTGAATCAATGTGCAGTCAGTACTTCTATAGTGCCAACAGAGAGGGAATTCCGGGATTTGGACCAAGTGATACTGAGGGGATGGTAAAATATTTCCAAGAAAGGGCAGTAAGAAAGCTTGGAAAGGAACTTGCAGAGATAGTGTTTCCATGTATCTGCTGTCGTTGCCCTTGCAAATAGTCGTGGGGAGATGCTTTCGAAGAAACTTCATAGAATTTCTGCACGGCACCTTTCATGATAGCACACAGAAAGCGGTGGATATTTGTGGATACTAACCGAAGCATTCAGTCTATTTTGTCAACATAGCTGGTGCCAAATCTGAATAGATTGCTTTTCAGTATCAAGATCTCTTTTAGTTTATCTTTGACAAAGAGGACCGGTTTCAATTGGATGCATTGTTGTCGTGTCCATCATGCGGGTTTCTTCATCCTGAATGGTGTCGAGGATCTCGAGTTTTATTGGAGCTGCACCCATCCAGGCAAGTAAAGCGTATTCTGTCGCATCTCTGACTTGTGCATATTCGATGATGGCTCACGAAGAGCTGACGCTCGAAACGTCAATTGTCCAGCTCCTTGGATGCTTTGTGACCGGCTGTGCTTTTCCAATACCACACTCTTTACTTTGATCTACAATATCTGCAGTCCTGACTTACTCCCAGGATTTGGAGGATGTCAGGTAAGTTCAACAGTGCAGGATTCCTAGTCTCTGACGTGCCCTTGTAAGAAATGAATGAATTTGGTGGACCCTGTTCAGTTTTTGGTCATTGGTAACTCCTTCGACGTTAGTATCCAGGGCTCTCAATGATATCAATGCGATTGACCATCAAGGTGGGTATGGTTTGATTCCTCACAATAGCAATTTCCAGAATATTAATGGTTAAGAAATTCGATGATGGTAACACCAAGGACCGATGGTTAAATTCTTTCTCAAAGGTAGCCCCGAGGGCGTTGGTTCAGTGATGAGGATGCTATTGAACGCCAAGGAGCGATAATTAGATTTCCTTTTCATAGTATTTTCCAGCATATTGATTGCGGGGGACATTTAGTAATGGCAACGCCGTATTACTTCAATGGCCGGTAGTGGGAGTGTCTCTGATTGGAAATGACCATTTCTTGGCCTTTCTGTGGCACAAATGTTACTTGCCAGTTTGCAACTTAAGTCTCTCATGTAAAACCATTGTTGGTTTGTTAAATATCGCCTCTGAAGTGAAACTGTCCTGTTGCCAGTCACCATCCTGTCTGCCACCCTTCAGTGAGTTTGCAAAGGATGATCTGATGTTGATTATGAGCCAAGAGCTCACTCTCTGTTTATGGAACAACTGCATAAGTTCTCGAGTACTAAGTGTTCAATGTCATGCGTCTAATCCATCACAGATTGTGAAACATTATGAGTCCTTCTGTGAAACGAAAGCAGACATGCACGCACGCACTCTTTCATAGACGCATGTATACTCAGACACGCAGGTACTCGCACAGCAAAAACATGACAGGAAAATGGAGAAGCAGAGGGAGGATGGAGGAGATGCAATTGATTTAGCCAACTTTCTCAGTGGAAAGAGAAACAGAGACATTGAGGATTTGACGAAGGAGAGTGAGGGGATTGCGAAACAGGGGGAGAATAGGAATATGCAGAGAAAACGAAAAAAAATTGGAATAATCACATGCCTCCATGTTATAGTCCAACAGGTATATTTGGAAACACTAATTTATGGAGCGCCGCTCCTTCTTCAGCTGATCGTGGGATAAAGGATCGTAAGACACAGAAGTTACAGTAAACTTTTACAATGTGATGTTACTGGAACTATTCATTGAACAATAAATCATGCGACTCAGCCAATGTTGTCTATCGCATACACTGCAGGTAGAATGCTGTGAGGAATGGCACATTCGCGAGACCGAGCAGAGTTTATAGCAATGGATAAATGCACACTGCAAAACTATCAACAGACAGGAGTGTCCCCTCCCAATCGGAGAACATTTCAGTGGTCTGGGACATTAGACCTCGAATCTTCGGGTGACCAACGTCCAAGGCAGGTAACAACGCAAAGTGGCCGAGCAGAGGCTGATTGCCAAGTTCGCTACACATGCAGTCAATCGGGATTCTGGTTTCATGTCACACTACAGGTGACCCACTGCACTACATACACGCAGACACAAAGACACACGCAAAGACACACACACAGACATAAACACCCACACACACAGACACACACAGACGAGCATAGAAAGACAGATATTGCTCACAGAGTGACGAACACACGAAGGCACGGATGCTCCTTCACACACACATTCCGACAGACACACCCACACTCTTGCAATCCCATACACTATTGGAGACTCTCTCTCTCATACACAAGCTCTCTTTCAAACGCTCACACATGCACTCCCACACTCACACAAGAACACGCACCCTCTCACAGACTTATGCACTAACACTCACACACATATGCACACTCTTCCAATGACACACATAAACTCACCCCTCAACACCGCACTACACGCACAAACACACACATTCACCATTATAAGTTTGTGGGGTGAATTGCATTTGACGAATTACTTTCTATTTTGCTCAAAAACTGTATGAATCCATGCAGGGTTCTGTACGTCAGCTTTTCAGATTAGAATTTGTCTGAACATTGTAGCACAGGGTTCCTGAGGCCTTAAATGCATTATTTGGGCCGACATGATAGCAATTATAAAAGTTCACTTGAGAATGTAACTTTAAAGCAGTGTTGCGATTTACATAAGAAAGAACTGAAACCAGCATGTTCATTCTAAAGGATGAGGGAATTAACAAACAACCAGGTCTTTTTCAACGTATAATTTCAATTACATCACGCTGTAAACGTTTGCTATAAGTTCCTCCATTTTGCTTTTATACTCCGGAACCAACTGATAAAGGAACAACAGTCCAAATGCTAGTGCTTCCAAGAAAGAGCTGTTAGACAATATCCTGGTGTTATGTGACTTTTAACTTTGTACAACCAAGACCAACATCAGCATCTCTAATTCAGAACACAAGATCAGTATTGAAAATGAGAGTGTGCAGAGAGAGAGGAAGATTCGGAAAGAAGGAAGAGGGAGCAAGTGTGAAAACTGTCAGAAAGATGGAGAATGGAAGGTAGACTTTGATCCGGTAGCCTACACATTCCCAGGACATCCTGGAAAACTATACCGAAAGCAAATTACTGACGAAAGGCAGCCATTGTGCATGGCAAACGAGTCGAGTTCATGTCAACCTGGGAGAACTGGGTTAGGACCGTTCACGTTTCAAAAAAACAACTCTGCATCAAGCACCCATTAAAGTGTGGAAAGGTTTTTGTTCTGAATCTGATTTCTTGAAGAGGACAGAGTGAGAATGAAAGGAGTTAAATGACCGGTCGGCACACGTAACAAAGAAAAACAACCTCGAAACTGCTCCAGAGTTCTTCTAACAAATTTCTGTTTGTCCCCAATTCTGTTCTGCAGCCTCCATCCAGATATCGAATTCAATGATTCTCATTTGTCTTCTGTGTGTCTCTGCTGATCTTTCCATAAATGAAATGATCAGCCCTGATCATGTCGAAGATGAAGAAGGTGCATTGGACCACGTGACATATTTCTGCTGTTGGGGTTTTCTGTGTGCATGCCTTTGTGTGTGGGTGTGTGTGGGTGCATGCGTTTGTGCCCGTATGTGTCTGGATGTGTGGATACGTGTATATGCGTGTATGTTTGTGTGTGGGTGTGTGAGTGAGTGAGGGTGTGGGTATTTCTGTTCATGAGTGCGGGCGTGCGTCGTTGTGTGTGCATGTGTGGATGTGGGGTGTTTCTCTGTGTATATCGGTGTATTTGTGAGTGTGTATGTTTTCTGTGTGTGAAGGCGTGCGTGTGCATGATATGTGTTCATACGTCCCGGGCATGTGTTTGTCTGTGTCGATGTGTGAGAGGTTGTGTGTATGTGTGTGTGTGTGTGTGTGTGTTTGTTTCCCCCTCTCTCTGTCCCTTTCTTTCTCTAGCCATGATCAGGCGGAGTGATACTTCAGGTTCGATGCGTCAATTGGCCAACTTCAACTGCCAGTTCCGATGATTTCATGAGAATCTCCATATCAAAGAATTAACAATGGACTAAAACAGGGCCAGGAGTCCAAGGATGAAGAAGAATATTTGCTTCCTGTTCTGGTCAGGTCTTTCGAGCCTGGAAATGTCAATGGGCAAAATGAATCAGAGAAAAGTTACAAGCCTAAGTCCACGGGTATGATCTCCAAAAGACCCACAGCAAGGTTCAAGTGAGAATTGGAGCCCCACATCCTGGTACCAGGAAGAGAACAGTGATAAAAGGGCTGTTAATATGAGCAAAGAATGCAACGTCTCTCACCCAGTCTCTCTCATTGTATGTTTTGTTCCATATGTTCACTCGAGCAATTTATGTGCCACCTACTCTCTCGTCTCTCACTGATCTTTCTCCCATCTTCTCTCTGCCTCTCTCATTCTGTCTCCCTCATTTATTGGTCATTCACTCTGACTGTCTCTCTCTTTGTTACTATTTGTCTGTAGGAGACAGGTGAGGTCTGCATATGCTGGACGTCAGAGTTCAGCGTACATTTCTGGAAAATCACAGCAGGTCAGGCAGCATCCGAGGAACAGAGAAATCGACGTTTCTGCTTGGATCCATCAGGATTGAGGTTGGGAGCCTCGGCGGTGGAGAGATAAATGGGAAGTAGGTGGGGCTGGGGAGAAAGTAGCCGAGAGTGCAATCGTTGAATGGACGTGGGCGTAATGTTGATAGGTCGAAGACGAGGGTGAAGGGGATAGATGGAATGGAAGATTGATACCTGGGACAGATCACGAGGGCTGTGCTGAGCTGGCAGTTCGGAAATGGGGTAAGGTGGAGAGAGAGAAAATGAGGAAATTGGTGAAATCCACATTGATGCCCGAGTGTTGAATGAACCCGAGGCAGAAGATAAGGCTTTCTTGGTCCAGGCATCGGGTGGTGAGGGAGTGCAGATTGAGGAGACCCAGGATCCTCATGTCCTCAGTAGAGTGGGAGGGAGAGTTGAAATATTCAGCCACAGGGTGGTGGGGTTGATTGGTGCGGGTTTCCCAAAGATGGCGTCCAGTAGGGCAGACTGCATCGGGAGCAACGGAGAAAATAAATGACGTGTGGAATTGCAGCTGAAACTTTGATGAATATGGAAGGCTCCTCTGGGGCCTTGAACAGAGGTAAGGGTGGAGGTGTGGGCGGAGGGTTTGCAATTCATGTGGTGGCAGGGAAATGTGCCAGTAGTGGTCGATGGCTTATTAGGGGGCTAGACAAGATAGTCATGGAGGGAAGAAACCTTGTGGAAAGCAGATGGGGGTGGGGAGGGAAATATATCCTTGGTGATGGGGTCCATTTGAATGTGGCGGAAATGTAGGCAGATGATGCAATTTATGCGGATGTTGGTGAGGTGGAATTTGAGGACGGGGAGGTTCTGTTCTTGTTGCGGTTTGAGGAGTGGGCGTCGAGGGCGGAGGTGCGGGACGTGGATGATATGCTGTGGAGGGCAACTTCAAACACTTTGGATGGGAAATGTCAGTCTTTAAGGAAGGAAGCCATCTGTTGTGTTCTGTGGTGGAACTGGTACTGTTGGGAGCAGATGCGGTAGAGGCGGTGGAATTGGGAATACCGGATAGCATTTTCGCAGGAGATAGAGTGGGAGGAGGTGTAGTCCAAATAGCTGTGGGTGTCAGAGGGTTTGTAAAAACTGTCAGTGTTGAGTCGGTCCTCGCGGATGGAGACAGAGAAGACTACGAAGGGGAGGGAGATATCATAGATGGTCCAGGTGAAGTTATGGTCGGGGTAGAATTTGTTGGTGAAAGTGATGAACTGTTAGACCTCCTCGTGGCAGCACGAGATGGCACCAACGCAGTCATCAATGTACCAGAGGAAGAGGTGGGGAACGGTGCCACTGTAACTCCAGAAGATGGACTGTTCTACGTCGCTAACGAAGAGAAAGGCATAGCCAGGATCCATGTGGGTGCACAGGGCTACTCCTTTCGACTGGAGAAAGCGGGAGGATTGGAATGAAAAATTATTGACTGTGAGGACCAGTTCAGACAAACAAATACGCGCGTCTGTGAAAGGGAACTGGCAGTACCGTCCAGAGAGGAAGAAACGGAGGGCTTTTTGGCGCTGGTCATGACGGTGGACGTGTCGAGGCACTGATGTCGATGGTGACGATGAGGCGTTTGGGGCCATGGAAAAGGATGTCTTGGAGAAGGTGGAGGGCGTGTGTTATGTCACTTACGTTCACAATCTTTTTTGTTTCAGGCCCTGTATCTGTTTGTATCTCCCACATTCTCTCACCATCTCTCTTTCTCTGCTTCTCACAAAGTCCCTCTTGAGCTCAATCTGTGTCTCGCTGTCTCCTTCTGAATCCCTGGTTCTCGCACTCATTATGCCGCTATGTCTTTCTCACTTGATCTTCTACTCGGTTTCCCTAACCCCGTGTGTCAGAGGGTTTGTAAAAACTGTCAGTGTTGAGTCGGTCCTCGCGGATGGAGACAGAGAAGACGAGGAAGGGGAGGGAGATATCATAGATGGTCCAGGTGAAGTTATGGTCGTGGTAGAATTTGTTGGTGAAGGTGATGAACTGTTAGACCTCCTCATGGCAGCACGAAGTGGCACCAACGCAGTCATCAATGTAGCAGAGGAAGAGGTGGGGAACGGTGCCACTGTAACTCCAGAAGATGGACAGTTCTACGTCGCTAACGAAGAGAAAGGCAGAGCCAGGATCCATGTGGGTGCACAGGGCTACCCTTTTCGCCTGGAGAAAGTGGGAGGATTGGAATGAAAAATTGTTGACTGTGAGGACCAGTTCAGACAAACAAATGCGCGCGTCTGTGAAAGGGAACTGGCGGTACCGTCCAGAGAGGAAGAAACGGAGGGCTTTTTGGCGCTGGTCATGACGGTGGACGTGTCGAGGCACTGATGTCGATGGTGAAGATGAGGCGTTTGGGGCCGGGGAAAAGGATGTCTTGGAGAAGATGGAGGGCGTGTGTTATGTCACTTACGTCTGTGGGAAGTTCACAATCTTTTTGTTTCAGGCCCTGTATCTGTTTTTATCTCCCACATTCTCTCACCATCTCTCTTTCTCTGCTTCTTACAAAGTCTCTCTTGAGCTCAATCTGTGTCTCCCTGTCTCCTTCTGAATCCCTGTGTCTCTCACTCATTATGCCGCTATGTCTTTCTCACTCGATCTTCTTCTCGGTTTCCCTAACCCCGTTTCTGTCTGTCTTGAATCACCACTCCTCCGATTTGATTGCAGACTTTAGTCACACTGATTTTAATCTTTGATTGTAGATTCTCCATCGCCGGTAGTTTATCCAATAGTTTTTCTCTCCCGCTTGAAAATCTTCTTGACTCACGCTGCCGCTAAACTTTTTCATCCATTGTAGAAACCTGGAAAATAGAAAACATTATTATTATGATCCATTATTATAAACGGTCAGTGCTCAAAATAGGCCGAAGCAATGATACATCGAAGAGAACAGTGCAGTGTACTCAAATAGAGGAATATTGAAAGCGGAAGTATCCAGCATGCTCCACGTGTGCACCAATGGAAGGATGTAGAGAAGGGAACTCTGCAGTAACCCCTGACAGAGGATCATGGAGCTCCAGGACTGTGCACAGAGATCAAAGTGTGATCTAGCCGAGCGATACGGAGTCCAGAAACGTGCATCGTGCTTAATGTTTGCTGGAAGTGAGGGATATGGTGAGCAGAACTGCGTGCTGAGTTCCCAAAGTTGTCGAAGAGTGTGGTGTGCAGATCAGAATTCTGTACAATACTCCAAATCTTTTCGACTGAGGGAAATGGAAACTGGAATTGTGCTCAATTGTCAGGATATTGTATTCTACGATAAGATCTCATTTCATTCATCTAACTCCAAATACTGCATGCTTAATCTACTTAACCACGGCTTTGACGACGATTCCTCCATGCTCAGGCCTAGCAGTTAATCCTCTGTGTACTGCATCCAATGTCAATCTGTATTTGCGTGGTTAAATAGATTTAAATATTTTAGCCATCTCCTGACGTAGTTTGACCAGTGCATTGCACGATTTCAGCAAAACCACACGAATTATACACGACATTCTCTTTAAAATAAAACTCACATCCCAGTTGCTGTCCCTCGTAAACACTGCACTTTGATGCTATATTTTCGAACATCATGGATGGAGTCCCGTTAATCACCCTGTTCCAGAATGTTCTGCATTCTTTCTCCACTTAAAACATTGAGCTACTCTATTTTTCCTGTCAAAATACACAATCTCAAATTTCCCCACATTATGTCGCAACTTCCATTTTTTCACATTCACATATCTTCTCTATGTTCTTCTATAGTACTTTTACATGATCCAAACGATTTGTCTATCATAATGCCATCGCAAACTTGGTTTTGGTGCATTCAACTCCCTCATTCAAGTAATTAATGTAGACTTGAGGTAATTGCAACTCAAGCTCTGATCCCTGTGGCAGTCCCCGAGTTACAGTGTGCCATCCTGAAATTATTCCCTTGCCCCGACTCTCTAGTTTTTTTATTAGTTAGCTATATCTTTGATCCGTTCTCAGGTGCCATCTCCAATATCTCTTTCTGTAATCTTATTAAACATCTTAATGTGTATCCAATGCTTTCTGCAAACATTATTTTTTTGAAAAAGTTAAGGAATATGTCAGCAACATTACAAGCTTATTTTAAGGGTCTCGGGAGCGATACATTAACAGGAGATGAACCGTTATGTGAAAAGGAAACGACGTTTACAGTTCAAATCAAAACTTTAGTGTGGAGACAATGGCAACTCCTTGCTGAGAGGTGATAATCTTTTCGATTATTGCTGCAGGTAAATGAATGAAACTTCCTAATTGCTGGAAATACATCCACGTGACAATGTTTCTGCTGTGTAAGATAGTTGTTTGCTTTCTTTGCGTTAAAATATTATGTTGCTGCATTTTTCTTGAACCCACACTGGCTGCCACTAATGAACCTGTTCATTGACCTGCTTCGATTGTAACACAAAGAAAACAATGTAACCTTTATGGCCCATCAAGCCAGGTTTCAGTGTGGGACCTTACATTTTCAGGAAGACCAGAAGCTGGGATCATTTCAATTTGGGAAACAGATATTTGAACATTACTCTAAGTGAAGTAAGACTGTTGAGAGCATAATTCTGGGAGGACCGTGCAGGTCCTAATTGACGAAATTATGTCAAAAGATGTCCGGTGGTGCATCACAGAAGCCTGTGACCAAAATGTTCATGGGGCACGTCACCAGCTCATGGAACAGCTGACCATGATTTGTCTCAATATTATTTTGTTTACAGCAACGTTATAAAGGAGGAGCGACAGAGAGAGATGGCGACAGCGAAATGCTAGTGAAAGAGCGAGTGGAAAAATAGAGAGATTAGCAGATAGAGACAGAGAGAGAGGGAGACAGAGAGCAACAGAGAAAGAAAGAGAGAGATGCGAAAGGCAAATGTCGAGATAGGGATACAGATAGAACTGGGAACAGGGATAGACTAAATAGAGAGAGAGTAGAGAAGTGCATACACAGAAAAAGAGAGAGAAAGA
>NC_057758.1:8106747-8107906 GCF_004010195.1 Chiloscyllium plagiosum
CACTATGACACAAACCACTATTAACACATACACACACAAACCCAATAACATCAACACTCACACTCACACATACCCACACACACCCAAACACACAGATTCACACATGCACACCTACATATACCAACACGCACTCACCCCCAGCCTCACACATGCATACACATGCCCCCCACACACAGACACGCAGCCACAACCACATACATTCATACGCCCCTACACACACCCACACACATCCACCCACACAGACATCCACATGCCCTCCCACCCAGTCACACTCACGCACGTGTGCACGAATGCACGCACAAACACACACACTCACACAGACCCCCTCATATGTTGGGCACATTAAAATGCCAGATTAATCACTGAAAGTATCGAGGATTGGAGACAAACGGTAAATTGGCTCTGAAGCTACATTTCTTTTCATTCAGCACGGTTATGCAAATATATTCTCTCTCTCTCTATGCCTCTCTCTATCTCTCTGTCTCGCGCTCACTCGATCTCTTTTTCTCGTTTTCTCCCTGCCCCCTTCTCTCACTCAAACACACGCACACTGACTCGCACAGTCTGACTTACACTGACACTCCGTGTTTATCAAGAAAGAAACCATTTCACACATTATGCACAAGCACGTAAACTGTCGGGAATCGCCATGTGCATCAGTAACTGGTGATCAGGTGACTATGCACAAATCCACTGATCTTAACCCAGGCATCTAGCGAATCACTACAGCGTGGATACAGCCCCTTTGAGCCAACCATCCCACAGCATACCTCCAAAGATTAACCCACCCAGACCCATTCCACATCCTCATTATCTTGTAATAACCCCGACTAACCTACACATCTCTGAACGCTATGGGCAATTTAGCATGGTCAATTCACCTAACCGAGAACAAACCGGAGTGAACCCGGAGTGAACACACACAGACTTGGGGAGAATGTTCAAAGTCGACACAGACAGTCGCCCAAGGCTGGAATCGAGCCCTGGTCCCTGCTGGCTCACAGCAGTGCTCGCCATTTTGCTCTGACACAGAACAATATATCAGATGTATACTACACAAACAGCAAAAGTACCATTACGGATCTCAATGGAACTGCATTAATCACAGAAATCCAAGCAGAAATGTACCCTCCCAACCCTACTCTCTGTCGTCTATGGG